>NW_016690472.1:75000-91463 GCF_001604755.1 Lepidothrix coronata
TTCTACACAACTATGTTTTACTACACGTTGCCCCAGCAGACCTTTTCATGTGAACATCTAGGGCCCTGAAAAGATCATCTCTTTCCCCAAAATGGCACATTTCATAGCCACATTGTAACAGTCATGAACCTTGAACAGACATGGGAACTTGACTTTAAACAGAGCAGACCAGTATTCCCCAGAATTCAGTTATTTTCCCTAAAGAAATTAAAATGGACAAATAGAAACACAAAATACTCTCTGTGAGGAGAGATGTTAAGTCAAAGTGATCCTTAGCATTTCTCATTGTCCTCAATGGCAGACTGAATATGAAAGCAGGAAGAGTGGTCACAGCTTTGGGGAATCTTTGGTACCATTTGATTGATTCTCTCTTAAATTTTAGGAATGAGAAAGAAAGATGCACTTGTTTCAAACACTAGGGAACAGCAGCCTATTTGAAATTTCTTGTCAATCTTATTTTTCAACCAGACCTCAAGTTAAAAGTTGCAGTAGAAACCTGCCTTCTGCTTCACAGCACACAAGGCTGGCACACAGCAGAGACCATAAACTCCCTGAATTTACCTCCTCCCACACTGGAGTTTAGAGCTTTCATGAAACCCTGAGTGAACACACAGCTTCTGTTTGGTGAAGCAGTTTGCTTTCAGTTGTGAAGAGTGGAAGAATAACAGACATTACTTGCTGTTCTTCCTTCTGCTTCACCCTCCTCATTTAGTTTCCATTACCTCATTCACCATACAGCCTGTTACAGCCATGGTCAGTTGGCTATTTTTTTTTCATACTAATCTCCTTCAGTGTGGGTGATTACATGGACACAGAAAACAGGGAGTCATTTGCTTTTTCCTCCCAGCAGTTCAAGGGGACAGATATAGGAAGGGATAATCTCCAGTGGCAATTGTTACTGTACCCACTTAGACTGCCTATGTGGTTGGATTGTGTTATACATTCAGTCCACAAAGCCTAATTTTAGGGCAAAGAAACTCATATGGCATTCAAAGATGAATGGTTATGCTAGTATGGACTAGCATACATCATTTTTCTTTAAAATATTTGAAACATAAATACATGCATAAATTTTCTTAAAATATTTTTGCACACAGATTTGGAATAAAATCAATAACATCTGCAGGCAATACAGGATTCACATGTGATGCTGAATGCTGATCCAGGCAAAAATGAGTCTATTTCCTTCACTTTGGCAATTCTGGTGATATTCTGCACTATCAGAAGAAATGGTGTGGATTGTACACTGTGCTGTTTTTTTCCATTTTCACTGTGTTTCTAACCTCTGCTTTTTTATCTGGATTCTTTTCCTCAAAGCTCTATGGGGAGTCCCTGAAAGTCCCTACCAATGCATCCCACCCCACGAGGGATACCCAAATTCTGTGATTTGGAGCAACTTCTCCTTCACCTTCAACTTTGCATCACTTGTTCTTCGGTTTCGCTACTTGCCATGATCTCTTCTACTTTTGTTTGGGATCTTTTGTTAGTCTTGAGAAGCTCTTCCAGAAAACAGAATCATCTCATTTTATCCCTCTTACTGAAAAAGTGAAATGCAATAAATCTCAGCGAGCCTGGTGCCTTTGTTCACACATTTGTATCCCTACCAAATGCAGCCTAATAAATTCTACATCATAAAAAATTAAGGTTGGAAAGGGAGGGAAGAGGAACTTATGTGGTGCTTCTGAAAAATCTAGCCAATCTAGCTGATAAGAAAGCATGATGGAATAGAAAGCAGGTGAAGACAAATTACTGCTTCCCTTGAATTTATTGGAAAAGTAACAGCTAAGTCAATTCCAGCAATGATTAGGGGTCCACAAGAGGAGTGGCAAGGAAAAGATGTCAAATTTACCAGTTTAAAGTAGGGAGGAATAAATAAAATACCTTAGTAAAAAAAAAAGTAACATAACATCTTTAGGTTTGGTGTTTAGTTCTTGCTCTCTCTCTGGGGAAAAAAAAGAAAACAAAACCCAAAAAAAATGAAAAGAGAACTGAAGGGAATGGAAAGTGGAAAAAAAATAGAGGAGCAGAAAGATATTAGTATGTGGAGAGGTGAGTTTGAACAGGAAACTACAAATAAAGCGCTGAAGACAGACAAAACCAAATAATGGCACAGCAAAATCTTGCAGTAGCACAAGCTAGTGCACCCTAAGAACAAGACGTTCTCTCCAAGGCCTCTCCCCACGGCCAGAGCCTCTGCCTAGTGCAGCAAACCACCCCTCCGTAGGAAAGAGCCACAGGAACACCCATCCCTTCCCTCCCTGCACACAGAGCTTCCATCATTTGCTCACAAAATGCACTCTAAGTGACGTTGGCTGTTAATGAAACACACACTTGGTGGACTTGGAGTAATTTGTTCTTTTTGAAATGTCACCGCGCGCAGGCGGCTGCTGTGACACATTCGGACACCAGGCAGCCCCACGGCAGAGCCAGGCAGGGCTCTGTCCCCACCCCTCCCGTGGGCTGCTGCTCTCCAGCTGCAAATATGCAACCTCATTCTGAGGGCAGGAGACACCCACCAGATCTGTGCCATCTCCTTCCTCGTACAACTGGCCTGAAGGGGCAACTGGGGTCCTCCATGCACACAAAACATTTTCAGCTCAATTTTGAGCTGTATTTTTCTTGATGCCCAAAAGGAGGGCATCCTTAAACCACAAGATCTGAAGACACCACAGCTTAAGGAAACCAACAAATGCACACGAGAGCGTGTCCTGCCATTCATTCACAGAACAACTAAAATAAAAATTACTGCATTTAGCAGTGGCAGAAGCACTACAAGCCAGGCAGCAGCAGCAATGAGCTCTATTCACTGCAGCCCTTCATTATGTATCACTCAGAGAAATCCTGCTGTTTTCTCTGTTTGCAAGCAAGCCTCTAGCCTTTTCTCAGCAGCTGTCACTTGGTTCACAAAAAAAAGGCCTCTCAGCACCATGGCGATTAAATACCATTATAACTTTCCTCCTTCTGCATACTACAGTAGGCAATCAATATGGGCTTACATTTTATGAGACAAGGAGTTAACTTGTTCAATTACGGTGCAGACAGCTCTATTCTTTTGTAACAAGTAATCTGGGTAGGGAAATCGATACTGACAGGCCCGATGCACGCCAGCTAATTTCATATTATCCTCAGCCAATCGGGTACCTGCGAATAATAGAGTTGTTGTTACAGTTCATTATGGGGAGGTGGGATCAATATCGGTACAATAAGAGGATTGGCAATGCATCTGCTGCATAAGTAACCCTGAAGGGAAAGAAGGTCCCACCAGTGCAGCCAGCACGCACACATTTACATAGCCAGGGAAAACAAAAGTGCCAGAGAGGTCCCTGCTCCCTGACCTACAATTAAAGATGAAAATACCCCCGAATTGGAGCAGGATAAACAAACCTCCCTCGCCTACTGCCAGACTAAAGCAGGGGGGGGGGCAAAGTTGAGGAAAATGTTAATAGCAGATTAAAAGACATGCATGTGCTTCGTAAAATGAGATAACACATGCACGGCTAAATGAACCAGAAACAATCTATTATTTTTTGAAGCATTACATTAATATACAATGTATATTTGACAAAATACAAGGCAGAAAGGGAAAAAACATGTGGTCCTATTCTGATGAAGATTATATATATTTTATACACATGATATTTCATGGAGCATGTTTTCTTTGATGGTGTAAAGTCCTACCTATGTTAACATTTATTATGCAGGGTGTGTGAATGGGGCACAAGAAAAATGAGAGATTCTGGTATTCAAATTAGGGATTAGAGAGAGAATTCTATAGTGTGTATTTAAAACAGCTTGAGAAGTAACAATGTGCTTGCTATTTAGTTGGTTAAGAAATACAAGTGGAATAAAAGTAATTTTTTAAATAAAAAAATTTTTTTTAAAAAGTGGTTTTTTTGAAAGGCATGTGTTTCTTTAGGCAACAAAAAATTAATTTTTAACTATCCTCACTCACAGAACAGATACCAGAAGTATCCTTGAAGGGAACACTTACACCTTACATTTTCATACAATTTTTTTCCCCTACTAGGTACCAAATTAGAGACAACACAGATTTGATTTCAGAGGCAGTGAAAGCTTGTAGTCTTAACTGATTTAGAGTAGAGCTACAGCTGTCCATTAAACTCTACCCTCAAATCAATGGCAGAAGATTGCATGGCTTCCCAGGGAGAGAAACCTGCCCAAGCTGCCTAAACCCACATCCCAGTTCAGGAAACACTCTTCAAAACAGAAGCTTTATCACAGTGAAAAGTAACACATACCAAGACAAACAGGTACTGACTCTGATTTTCAAAGTGTACTCTGAGGATCTAAATACATCATAATGTCACAATGTCCCCCAAATAGAATGTAAAAACAGAGGGTATCTAGAACACAAACTTAAAAATGTGTGCCAAGCACTTTCATCTGTGCATTCCCTGTCATTTGTTCTTAATCATCCATGTTTCTCTATTTAAGCTTCCCAGCTTTTACCTTCTACAACTCTAACAGTTACATACCTGGAAGAGTTAGATTTTCTCAAGTTATTTTCAAGAGAACTGTCCTTTGTGCAGGACACACAGGTTGCCACCTCTCCATGCCTCTTGATGGTCCACAAGAAGCCAAATTGACAGGACTGAGAACTTAGAAATTTATTCTTACATCTTAATACATCCCTTTTGTGTATTTTCATCCTTACAGGTCCCCTCCATCTCAGGATATTGTGTGATTTTCCTGCTTAAAAGTTTTCTTCTACCTGTTTTCAAATAGCAGTGTGAGCATGGAAGATTATTTCACTCCAAATTTTGGAAACGTTGTATTCACAAGTTACTGGAATTTTTAAATGGACTGATTATGCACTATATAAATGTGCATTTTCATCAGTTGACAGTTTCAACTTTGAGGAAGAGTATCTCCATTTGAAAACCAACACAGGTTGTTTTTTAAGACTATGTATTCTTTTCTTACATATCTTGAATTTTGCAATAGTGGTAATACATAGAATTGGCCTGATATTTCAGATATTTTCATATAGTCCATCAATTTGCATTCAGAGAAATTGATCTGAAGAATGTAAAGTGACTTCCCTATGTGATCTGTCTTTCCAGAGAAAAAAAGAAGAGCCTAATATTAAACAAAAGTGATCCAAACAGCTTGGAAGACACTATGTACTTTGCTTTGGTGCACATGTATTTTCATAAAGATTTGAATGGAGCAATTTGAGTGGCCTCAGGAAAGTAAAGTTGAAGTCTGCCTTTGGTTCTCAAGTGTAAATAAGCTCAGTGATTTCGACAATCTCTACTGGACCATTACCTGCATAAAACCCAAACATGCCACTACAGAATTTGGTACCTTTCAAACTGACCATCCATTTTTACTCTTGAAAGACTCATAGGCAGGGCTATTTGCACACCAAAATTAGGCTGTGTTGTCAAGGCTGGGCAGATCAGCTTGTCCAGCCCTCATTTGGGGCTCTAATACTGCTCATCAATTTTTGAAAATGAAAATATCCATCAGCTCAATTCCTCCCCTCTGCTTGTACTCCCTTCAAAATCCTGGATGGGATAGGAAAGTGTCATTAATACTAATGATCCTTTCAAGCCAGCCTTAAAAGAACAAGTATTTTGTTAACTCTGCAGTTCCTGTTAACACATTATAGCCTTTGGAATAGATTACTGGTAGCCTAATTTCATTCATTATTTATCCCAGGCATTTTTGAAGTCCATTAATTATTTTTCATCAAAATGCAAACCCAGGCATAGTTGAAGGGGCAGGGGGGAGTGAGAACACTCATGTACATGCTGGATTCACACTCCACACTCTTACCAGCTCTACTTATCCAATAAACATGGACTATAGGGAAGATTTTATGCATCCATCACCTACATGTGTCAAAGCCATCAAAATGGAGTTAGAGAAGCCTCTCTCCTAATAGAATTGATATTACTCATGTTAGAGAAATCAGCTCCTTTGTCTGTGCCATGGGGACAAAACAGCTGCCACCAAACTTCATGGCTACAAAATACCACGGTCTGAAAGATGCCTTAGAAGGAGGCTAAGATTCCTTAGAAGGAGGAAGGGTTAGGAGGAGCTGAGAAAAGAGTCCTCTACTGTGTGACACCTCCATCCACTGCTGACTTCAAGCAATCACTATTTTATTTCCCTCATGCACCAAAATACTGCAGAGGATACAAAGCAATATGTATGGAAATACATTCAAATGTTTTCAAATTACATCTTGTTAACATGGAAAAATAGCATGGGGCAACAGGACAAAGGAATTACTTACTCTCTAATGCTCAGCTATCTTAACCATTAAGCAAGGTACCCACATAGCAAAGAACATAGAAGACTGATCAGCAGATTCTCATCTATCCTCATGCTCTCTAGAGTAAAAGTAAATCAATGTATATTAGCTGGGAGCTACCAGCAGCAGCCAGACTCAGTCTCTCCAGGTGCACTAGCAGGCATAAGTAAGAAATATGTGCATTTCTCAGTATGGGATAAACGGTTCTAACTTATCCTCAGAGAGCCCTCCTATGTATCAGTGTTACTATTCTCCTGATAGAGGCTCATTTCTTACAGTAGAGTGTCATAAATAAAGGCTAACTTTTATATCACAGCTCCCAGGCGACCATCCTTTCAAATTCTGGGTCATTAGAGCTCTTCAAAACCTAGTTAAATTAATAGAAGGGCAAAGCATGGTTTTGTTTCAAATCCTTAAAACCTGTGCATCTGTCCTCTGGGTGTCTGAATCTTCAAATCATTTATCCACCAGAAACTGAGCAGCAAACAGTTCAGTTAGAACAGTTAATTTTTCTGAGACAATATGGGGCAGTATTGCAGAACAAGATTCATCTCCCACAACATATTGTGCAGCCACCCAAAATCCTACACAGTGGAGGAGAACACAGGGGCTCAGGGCTCAGCACCTTTCAGACCAGCTCATTTGGCAACCGCAGTTCCAAACAAGCCTTTGTGGATTCTGCTTATTCCTTGGTAAAATAAAGATGATAATTACCCTTCTTTCATTTGATTCCCATAAAATTCAGCTTTACAATTGCTCCTACAAAGGCACCTGCTGTGATTCTTGCAACCAAAGCAACAATTGATGCATTTGTATAATGACGTGCCACATAAAACATTATAGTGAAGAGATAGCTTCCACACCTCCTGCTATGGGTACTGTGCATAAGTATTTCTAACAGGCAGATATTCCATTTAACAGCTACTAAATCCTTGGATATATTTATTAAAAGGCACTGAGCAATTCATGTTTAATTACTTCATAAAAGAAACAGAAGTAGTAGTGGAGGAAGAGTTAAATACGGTACTAAAAGGAAGAAGCTACAACTAATCACAATTAAGAGGAAGTCCCAGGCTATTTAAATGCTACAATCCAATTATATCAGGTAAAATGAATTGCTCCTTTAATGCTGACTTTATATGAAGATACCTTCTTATTGCTCTCATTAATAATCATCAGACATCATTTTAGCCCATATTGGCTGCAATAACATTTCTATTAGCATCATGGTGTAGCAGGGCTGACAATTAAAATAAAAAATAAATCAAACCCAGAACTGAATAAATGTAATTATAGTTCAGAAAAGAGCTTTTATGACTATTTGATTAGTCAACTGAACAGTACTTATCTTTTAAATCTTAAACTTCAGTTAAATGAAATTTTAGACTTCTTATTACAGTAGTCCCTGAAAAACTGAGACACAGGCAGCAGATGCTTCCAGGAGTTATTTCACTGCCTTAGAACCAACATGTATATGGTACTTGAGAAGCATCAACTAAAATGGACTTAATAGGGCTGCAAAACATTGGTATAGAAGGAATTAAAGGGGGCATTAAAAAAACCCCAAACAACAAACCCCACACAACGCTACACATACACAAACAAACCCCCAAACCCCAACTATCAAAGACATAAACAATTAGGCTCCTTTTGGTTGTTCTCCACTGGACTCCACACACAGTTTTATGTCTTGAAGCCTTACCATGGAAAAAACATCAAGTTATGTGCCACACAAGACAAGAACATACATCCTTAGCAAGACCACCACAGTCCAGCCCAGTAAACTTCTGGCTCAGCAGATTTCCACAGGATTTAAATAGAGGCTACAGGATTGGACCCAATAGTTGTGGTGCACAGTGACTCGTTCTCAACAGGTACCAACAGGTTCTATGTAAATACCAACAGCACTTCAGAAATGCCAGGACTGGCAGTTCCAGAAAGGTGAGAATTTACTTATGGGCAAAGAGTAAATAATTGTGGTGGTTTACCTATGGCAGCACATGGAACACTGCCAGCCCCAGTCAGCTCCAAAGGATGTGCAAACGTTTGGAAACTTATAAAACAAACATTTGATCAAATGCGCATCACTATCAAATTTTCTCCAGGAATGTGCTGAGTTTTTACTTCCAGTCTTGAATGTTTGATGCTGAGAATGTGTAACTCATTTACACAACAAAACACGTAGAAGTGTTTTCCTTTTTTCTAAAGGGAGCGGGGGGGGGAAGGTGTTTTGATAAAAGTTCCTGTATATTCAAGTTTTTCATCCTACACTGAAAACTCCTATTTTAAACTTCTAAACTTCAGGAGTTTAGATCAGGGATCTAGTCCCCATGGCTGCAGAACATTGCAACTGTTATATTCTCATATTTTCATCTTTTATACCAAGACACCTTCGCTCAATCTACATTTGAAAGTAAAGTTCCACTCTCCCTCCAGGGATCAAAATAACAAAAATTTCAGTTGTACGAACAATTATGATTTTGTTTTCTGAAAATTTACCAGGCAACAAAAAATAATCCAAAACCAAACCACAAAAGTTTTCCTGCATTTTCAGGAAACTAAAGTGCAATTCAGTATAAGTAGATGCTACAGTATTATCATAAAAATTTACCACTGAGGGACAGAAAAGAAATTTTTGAGAGAAACTACTAAGAAGCCACATTGTCCCCCAAGTCCCACAGATCTTTCAATGAAAATTGGGCATCACAACTCCCCTTTTGACAGCTGTAGCAGCCCTCCTTCAGTCATGAGACCCAGCAACAAGAGGTACTCATTTATCATACAAGTTATTTATCTCGTTAAAACAAAGCAGTTTTATAATGAAAACTCAGGTAGAAGCAACTGAGTTCCAAAAGGATGACAGGTATATCCAACCTGCAAACACTGGATCCACATCTGCCTCTGGATATGATTTCCTTTAAATGCAAGTGTTTTCAGATTAAAATTTCAAAGTCATGTTTCTGCCTTACATACACCACTGTGTCAGAGTACTGAACTGGGGACTTCAAACACTCGTGGGACAGATGTGAACCAAAGCAGTTACACAGCCCAGCCTTGGGTGGATCTGCTGCTCTGGGAAACAAAGATGTGTATCCAGCTACTGAGGGCTATCCAACACACTTCTTACAGGACCTCTGCTCCAGAGTTGCAAAGGCAGAGCTTCAAAATTCTTTTCAAGCACCAAAATATAACTCAGGACTCGATCACACTCAACCAGCCTGGCTCCCATTTCCTCCCTTTGTGATTCAAGTGCTTATCAGTCCTGGAATTACCAAAATATTCCTTCATCTGATGAGCTGTCACCAGGCATTTCAACTGTTACCACCTAAATCTAAGTTACAATCTCTAAGAAGAGACCAAACAAGCCTGGACCATCCAGGAGGAGCTTTCATGTGTCTGTTCTACAACCACCCAACAGCAAATGCTGCTCTGCTGGTGGGAGGGGCTTTTGCATCAAGTCCAAAATTAATATAATAATTTCCACTTTTTTAAAGGAAAAATATCACTTCTAGACCTGCCTGCCTCTAGCTCCTTAGCATTGCACCTTCTTTGTTAAAAAAAAACAACCAAGGACTTTATCAGTCACTCAAAACACAGTTCAAACCCCTGCAATACCCAGCCAGGCCCCCCACTCTCCCCCAGGTTACAGATTAGAAAAATCACTAATTGCCATTCCAACAGCCAGGACTGAACAACCTGTTGGAAGTTTCAGTTTACAGTAGCTCAAGTTTTACTGAAAAGGTCTCAGTGCTTTCAGCAGTAGGGCTGCTATGGAATCACAGTGCTGCCCCCTTAACTCCCTTTGAAATTCCAAGGCACATGTATTTCTCTTGCTCCATAACACACTATTACATGGTGGTGCTTTTGCTTTCAAAGCTCTGCTACCTTGGTTTCTAAAAAACTTTACTGTTTCTTTTGGAAATGTCCAAATTCCCATTAAAAGCCCTGATCCCTGTGTAATACAAACATGAGATAGAAATATCCAATTTCTGGACTACTCATGCATTGATTTGAAACATCTCCAGATAATTTGCTTTGTATTCTACTGTCCTCCAGTGTCTTTCAGGGGAAAAAAAAAAAGGGCAAAAAAAAGGGTGTTAGTTTCAATATAGAGAATTCTTTAAATCCTTGTGGCTTTGACTGTTGATTATTTTATAAAGCCACAGAGAACAGTTTACAAGAAGCCAAATGGGTAATCATTATTCCCCATCAGCAATGAGCTGTGACTTGTGTAAATTGCATAATAAATTAGGTATTTTGAGATAAATGAATTTACAATAAACAATCACAGGCTGAAAAGCCCTACTTCTTGTCTCCAAAGGCACAAGCTCTGGTTAAAATCAGCCACAGGTAGTTAAGTGATTATAAACTGTAAAAATAAATCAACCTGATATAATTGCTCCAAGGAAAAAATTACCAACATATTTAAAATTTCAGCAGTGCACCTTTTCCCATATCCATTTGGCATTATCTAATTACCTTCACATTTCATTTCCATCAGTGATATGACCTGTATTTTCCTTTTATAACTGTCAGGGAGGGGGTTGGAGGGTGGAGTGGAGGACCACAGTGATAAATCAACCTCACCATTAGGACCGAAATGGCTCATCGCTGCAGCTCTAAATCCAGGATTTATAAAGATGTCTAGGCCATATAGCACACTTGTGGACACCATAATAAATTCATGAGCACATTGCCAAGGCAAACCACTTCATTATGTGGCAGGCTGCTAGCCATTAATCTAGCAGAGAGAGATTCCTGGGAAACTGAGACTGCTTGGAAATTTATGCAGGCCTAAAGTTACCCATTTCATTATGGATTTAATCTGCTCTTTCTGCCAGAGTGCATGAAAGGTTTTTACAGTTTAGATCAAGTGCTTGTAACTCCCTATTTTATATTATTTCTTCAACAATAATGTCCTAATTTTCCTCTCAAAAACTATTCAAACTGAATGCCTTCACGCTTGCCTTCCTCTAATATTACACTAGATAAAATATTTATACAATCAATTGACAAAGAGCAATTTTTTTCCCTTAAATGTTCCATTAACATGTAAATTTTCATATGATCTTTATCTCATAGACAAAATGTGCTTAGCAATGCCCACCTTCTTCCAGGCAGTTAACCCTTTTGTTGGCTGTAAAGAATCCAGATCAAAACAGATTCAGTGGCCTCATTTCTAAAGCCCCTAAAAAGGCCTTGTATTTAAATTACTATTCAGTGAAAGGAGATGTAGCTCCTAAAGGAATTTGCTTTGCTTTTTTTGATGTCTCATTCTCTTCTTCTCATACACATGCACAAAGACACAGACATGCATTTTAGGTCCAATACCTACAAATCAAGTATTTCAAATTACTATTTTCAACTTTATTATAGAGTTTAATAAAATGTCACTAATAATGTATAATATTCCAAATGATACTGTGACTCTGACATATGAAATTAGATTAATAAGACGAACTACAAAAATAAAACTTATTTATGTCGAAATGAAAAATTGCAGATTACCACCTTCTGTAAATAAAGATTTCTTCCCATTCCAGGTAACCCTGTTAATTTATGGCCACTGTACTTACATTACTGAGTGAGAAATTTTGGCAAAAATGCCTTCAAGTGTTTTGATTCTTATAGTGACATATAATGGGAAGACCAAAACCAGAAACTGGAATAATAAATATTGGAAAAAAAAATCGTAACTATGCCATTTTCTTTTATGCTCAATGTTCTTTACTGCTGTTATCTCACTAGAACTCCCAGCCATGCATTTGTTAAAACACTCCAATGCTTTGCTGGAGATGGGACTAAAAGGTTACATTTTTATGTTAGGGTGGCTCTCACTAAATGGCTGAAGTTAATTTTGATGGACAAGTGCTTCATGTGGATGCCTCTGAAACCAGGATGACAAACACCCTCTTCATCATCATTCTTACCAGTCCTGGTAACCTACTGTGTGAGCAAGCACACAAGTTGTACTGGTTAATAAATCCATCACCAGCTGAGGACAAACCTAGAGCCATGATTTTAATAACACAGATTTATCTTTGACATCCATCTTAATATTAAAAGATTATTATGGAGCAAGAAAACACATAAGAACAAGACTTTTATGTTATGTCTTGCTTTGATTAAAACTCTTCATTTTTCCCTTGTCTTAGGTGAGCAAAGTGGCAAGTTTTCTTGTCCACTTCAGTAGAATACTTTTACCCCTGTCAGGAGCACCTGGGTTGTCAGACAATTGCATCCCCAAGACTGAACAGGTGTATTTTGGTGATAACTCGCTGCCTCATCTCTTGGATAGGCCAACTCCATGAATCAAGCTTCTACCCATGCTAAAGTAACTCCCTGGAATCTTTGGGATAAAACTTACACAAAAAGAGGTGTGAGTCACTTATCCAAAAAAAACCCACAAAAACCAACCTAAAGAGAAAACCAGAATCCAAAACAAAACCAAAGGCTGCCCTCCTCCTTAGCAGATGAAACCTATACTGCAGAATGCAGCCTGGATCCCTTTCTTTTTTTTTTTTTTTTTCATTTTACACGTAATAAAGGGAAACTACCTTTTATATAATTCATTATTCTACTACCAAAGAGAATACTGAACTCAGAAAGTGCACAATCTCCATATCACAGTGGGAAAAAGATTCATGAGACAGAGGTTCAAATTCAACATTTCTCTGACTTGCAAAGGCATCACAGTCTACCTGAGCTTTGTCTCATGCTAATCTGCATTTTCCTTTTTCCATTATTTCTCCCAAAATATTACCTACCTAGCTGTAACATGGGGACCAACTCTGCTGAACTCTGAAGTGAAACACTTATGTGGAATTAAACTGCTCACAAAAATACTATAAATCAGCATTAGTCAGTCACTTAATTATTACACTTGGAATTACCCAACAGAGACACACTATAGAAAGCTGATCAGAACACAAGAATCAGGAACATGAAGAGACTAAACAATGAACTTGAACATGTTCAGCAGAATTTCACGTTTTTTCCAGCAGAAAGGGAAATTCTGCATCAACCCAGGAGTTTGGCATAAAGCTATTTTTAATAGTATCTTTAGTTTGCTTAAAGTGAAGAAAGTAAAACATCTTATATATAGTTCGCCTCAATCTAAACCAAAAAACCTGAAGAATTGGCTGCACAGGTGTTACATTCATAATCCCCACATCACTGCATTGGTGTTTTACAGACTGTTTCAGTTTGGACATGTTAGACCTCCAAGAACAGCCATGACCATCTCCAAATGTTGCTAAAGGTACCTTTGATACTGCTGACATATTTTAGGAATGAACAGCAATGACATCTTTCTAAGATAAGAAAATTACTTTTTGTTCTGCGGTCAGATCTTTCTCTGACTAATCAATCTATCTTGTACCTTGGGAAACAGTTCATATAAGTAACTAAGATGCATCAAACCTGGAGGAAATGACTTCTCAGAACTTCACTGCCAATGAAAACGAAGCTACAATAAACACACATCTCAGGCACATGCAGGAGAATTCCCTCCTGGAGACAGGCACTTGGAAAACAAGAAGTTTGAAAAAGTTAAATTTAGTGCATCTAATGAGTACTGTGTAATTGGATGAAGTAGTTCTTCACAAATAGATCCTAACATGGAAGAAAAAGGTTCTCAAAGTATGAAAGAAAAATACTTTACCTCTTAAAGAAAACAAAAAACTTTAAAAATAACCCTGAAACAAATAAATTAAAGAAAATCTTTAAAAAAAAACCAACACTTTGCTTAGAAGTCAGTTAATATTATATGTGCCTTCATTAAGCATCCACATCTTTCACCACTTTTTAAATGTTCTCTTTTTCTTTTTTAATAGGATTTCTAAAATATGCCTTATCTTTCTTATCTTGCTCTTTTTCTGGTTTTTTTGGGTTTTTTTCAAATACCATTTCCTTTATCAAAGCTGACACTAAGACCCAGACTCTAAAACACTTTGAGGGCCTTGACCCGAGATCCAACCCAAACCCAAGCGTCTCCCATTTAATTTCAGTACAGTTTGAATGTTTCTCTGAACCATAGAGCAAGTCCATCCATCAGACCTCTGAAACACCCACAGGAGCCAACGAGCCCTCACACCTCTCTGTGCTCTGGTAGGGTTCTGCAGACACAGATGCCCAGATCCCACCAGAACACACTGATGTGCCTTTACAGCCGTGACCCACTGAATTCACCCTGGTTTGGGACTGATCATGCAAAGCAACACGTTTTATATATTCTCAGAAACCTCAAGCCCAAGTCAAGCAGAAAGTCTTCCTTACAACATTTGTAACTCTTGTCTTAAGCACTTTTATGGCTCTGGGACTAAGCTATTGCAAAGCCCTGTAACACTGTGTTCTTCCTGGGATACTCAAAGCAAACAAGCAGCTGATTCTCCACACCCTCCTTTTCAAGACTTTGTGTGTATCTGGCTATACAATAAAAATAAATTTCCACCAGCAAGTTGAACAAAATCCAAGGTTTTTAGGTAAATTCAATCGATTTAGGCCAATACAAATACAGGAAATATAATACAGTTTAACAGTGCAAAAGCATGTAAAACCTACAAAATGTTTCTTGAGGCAGTGATCCATGTCAAAATGCCAAGAATAATATGTCCAAAAATACACAAACAATTTTTTTATGTAGACAACGCATCCTACACTTGTATATCTTAACTGGTATCACCAGCACCCCGTATTCCATGTGCAAAGCAGATTAGTTGGATGCTGTAATGTATGATACATCAACAGGGAATTCCATCTGAGTACAGTGAAGTGCTTGGCAAAAGGATATGCTTTAACACAGCCAACTTGATAGAATTCATGGGCCAGGTAGCCAAGGTCCTCACTAATTCTTCAATCTTACAACCTGAGGAACATACCTGCCAGAATCAGATGGCTGAAATTGTACGGAGACCAATTCAACAGAAGGACAAGAGGTGAACACTCCTTCAAGTCCCCAGCAACTCAGTGGGCTTAAGTAAAGGGATGGTCAAACTATTTTAACATTTTTTTTGTGCCTGCCTCACTCCTGGCTTTTACCACATGCCTCGAGTGTGCTGGGCAGTAAGTGGGTGGCTGGGACAGAAGAACAATCTTGGTGGGACGTGTTCTTAATGCCCCTGAAGAGGGGTGTGTTCTTTCAAACAATGCTTTATGAAGGGAGGTTGACAAACATCTCTGACAGACTGAGGTGGGTTGAACCACAAGCCCAGCAGTTTTGAGAGTCTTGGCTGAGACCTCAACAGAGCTGCATGCTGAAATCCATGTAGTGCCTGCATGCAAAACACAAGCCCAGTTGATACTGATTGGTACCATTAGCTCTTTTGTTAAATATTGAATTCCAATAAGAACTGCAGCCAAAAGAACTGCAAAAAACCCACAGACTTTTAAAAGAAATAAGCAAAGTCAACTTAAAGTAGTTTTCTGACAGCAGCACCTTAATTGCAATTATCCCATCTAAACTTCCTCAGACAGCCAAAAAGCTGTTTATAGAGATTTACTACACAAGAAGTGATAAAGTTTCCCTTTCCAGAAGCCCTATCATCTGGCAAGAAGCAACTGAGCAGCCTGACAAAGAAGGCACCTCAGGCACTGCCAGCTTAGCCTGCGCTAACTTTGGTGGAAATAAAATTAAAAAAAAAAAGAGTAGAAGATCAGAGCTCCAAGGTGAAAGCTGCCAACACTTTCCTACCAGGGGGTAGAAAACCATACGAGTTTAAATACTTCATGTTCAATGAGAGCTCTGCCTTTAAACTGTTGGCACCACTGGTCCTTCAGGTTGCTGAAGTTAAACTACATTGGCACTGCCAGGAAGCAGCAGCAGCGCTTGCCAAGCAGTCAGTCCCTGAGTAGGCTGATGAGATCCAGCACACAGACACCACCACCGGCAGGAGAGAGGCTGCTGAGTGAGTGTGGCACTACAGAGAGGAGTAATAAGCCCCTAAAGAATAATTTCTCCTGTAATTTTAGGTAAATCCTGCAAAAGAAGAAATAACTGAACATATGAAATAGATGTATGCAATGTGATTGAATAGCATGACTGAGCTACAAAGTTCTCATGCCGAAGGGATTTGAAACCTGCCCCAGATTCTGGGTTGGTGCAAAACAGCTTGACTCCACAACTGCACATCTTACTGGGCATCTAGCCCCTCACACTTAAATCTGGATGGTTACTGTATTA
>NW_016690472.1:91473-209453 GCF_001604755.1 Lepidothrix coronata
GATTAATATTAAAGATTAATATTAAAGATTAATATTTTCTCAAAAAGATCTTTTAAAATTATTTAAAAAATCATTAAAAATAATTAAATTTAGCCTGAAAATATCTTCAGGTGTCTCCCATCTCAGTTAGTCACTGAATCAAACAACAAAAGCTGAACAAGAAACATACCAAATGGATTCCTGCCCTAACCTTACACTACCTCCTATGTTTATTATTGTAAAGGTAATCAAATACCAACACAATAGAGAAGTTAATTAAAACATTAAGGTTCATAAGTGTAAGATTATTCACTTCTGATCATGCATTTTGATTTTAAAGACTCCACATTTACAAACCTGCCTCTGAAATACTCCCATATTTTGCTGTCAATGCAGAAGTTCATTATAGAGCTGAACTTTTGCAGCAGAGGAAATAAAAAACACCATACTCAACTGAAGATCTGGATATTGAGGGCTGATTTCCTAACTCACCTGCACTGCCTGGAAGCACAATCCAACATTTACTCATGTTGTAATAAGGGCAGGATCCTGGAATAACCAATGCATTAACCCTGGAGTAATCCTACATGAACTTCATAGGGGAAGGGGAGATAAAGACATAAAATAATTACTGGGTTCATCAGCATAAAAATATATTCAGAAACAGTCTAAGTTCTGAGAACTGAGGAAATAAAGACTATTTATACTTTAACATATTTATAGTATTAATTATACAATATATATATATATTTTAAATCTGAGATTTAAAAAAGTTTTATGTCCTGCCATAGAGACTTATTTTACATCTTATCTAGGAGGCAGTAAGGCTACTGTATGTATTGGTGTACCACGTTACATCACAGACACAGCTCACAAGGGGAATCTTTAAACTTACTTACTGGAGCACAGTGGGAATCTTTTATTAGCCATAGCATAAAACTATTAACTCTATTCAGATATATCCTTACAATATGCTAGAAAAATTTTTCCAGAGAATACAGAAGTCCAAGCCTTCACCATGCACCCTTTTTGGTGCAGAAAGGGGGTTTGAATTCATCCTGGTGCGGCTTTTCTAACAGAGGCCCTGAAAGAGCCTTCCCTAAATCATACAGGGAAAACCACCAGGATTCACCAGGCCACAAATAGTGATTGTTTTTCACATCAAAGAAATCAAACCATCATTATAAGCACCAATCTTTGGATTTTATCTATTGCTACTAAACCCCATTCTCCTTGACAGGAACAAGACTGACACACCCCCCAGCCCAGGACCTTCTTCTGCCCCCAACCCTTTCCCATTCTCCATGGGTTTTTCCTGGGTTCTCAGCTCTGTGCTTGAACTTGAGTGCCAAGGATGGTGTAATGGCTGCGTTTTCTTTTCCAAGGCCGCGGTGCCAGGAACTAACGATATGTGAAATGTTCCATCCCTGCAGGTTTTCCTGCTCAAACATTTTCTAAATAAATAAATAATTAAAAACAACCGCGTGTGCCACATTGCAGCCCTGAATTCCCGGAGCAGCTCGGGTCCTTAAACTGAATAATTTGCCTCAGCTTGCGTATTGCAAAACCCATTCAGCAAAAGATTATGGGCCTTTAAGTGCCATCCAGGCCTGAAATATGACTCTAGGGCTTTAGGATGTCAGAATTGAGAATTGCTAGTGAATATTCTGTTCTGGCAATACTAAAACTACAGTTATTTAGCAATATGGGAGCAGGCAAATGGGGGCAGGGGAGAGAAAGAATCTGACAGAAAGGAAAGACTATAACTTAGCAGAAACAGAGGTGCAGTTTTCATATGTGGCCGCATGAATTCTTTATGGAATAAAATGCATTTGTGAATCAAAAAGCGGATGCAGATTTATATTCCCACTTAAATCTGCCAAAAGCCAGTAAATGAATACTGAGAGCTCATTTTAGTTCAGGAAACAATTTATGAGGACACGTAGGTGGGTGCAGGTACTCCACATGAACAGTCTCAAGGGGAATTAGCAGCTGCTTCTGCTCTTCATAACAAAGACTAAATAGACTAAACTGAAAATTAGCATCACCTCATTAAATGTAAAACCATCCACATATAAAGCAGCTAGGACTAAATCCTTAAAAAATTCAGAAGGTGCAGTGTAACATGAAAGCCAAAGGAGCTTTTGTCATCCCATCACAAATTATTTAGGCTTAGATTGTGGCATCAAGCCAAAGCTCAGAGATGGACCAGTTGTGAGTCACTTTCCCTGGTAAAAGGTGCCTTCTGACCTAGGGTTTTTTAGCCCTTTTCAGCACTTCAGAACCTCCATCTCACATCCCCAAGTCCCAACCTCCCTTCCTGGTGCACATTTACCTCTGTACTGAGGAGATCTGTCCTGTGGACTGTGCCCAGCCAGTGCTTAGGGATTATTAGTAACTCCAGCTATTTCTAAGAAAGCCTGGATGCTCCCAGGAAAGGTTGGCAATGCCTCTGAGGCTCCTTCTGTAACTGCTCCTCACTGGAGCTCAACTCAGGCCCTATAAATGCACCTATGTTCCGAACACAAACCAGTTGCATGTAAAATAAAAACTTAGTACCAAGAAGTCTATGAGTGTCTGCAGATTCCTCTCTTCTAGTGCTATCTCACCTTCTCTCCTCTTTCCTATGCACTAAGATGGGCACAATTACAGATGTGCCATGTGGGCTCACGTGACTCTTTGCTCAAGTGGAGTCATGCAGCACCAGCACACGTGCAGCGTGAATGGGATGGAGCCTGAACTTCTTGAGTTCCCTCCAATTACTTTTCAGATCATAGAAAGCTTTGGGTTGGAAGGGACATTTAAAAAAGTCATCTAGCCCAATCCTCCTGCAAAGACAGCAGGGATATCTTCGACTAGATCAAGTTGCTCAGAGCCCCACCCAGCCTGACCATGAACATTTCCAGGGATGAGGAATCCAGCATCTGGGCAAGTTGGCCAGTGTTTCACTAGCCTCATTCTAAAAATTTTATTCCTCATATCTAGTTTGAAAAACCCTCTTTCAGTTTAAGACTTTTATCCCCTGTCCTGCCACAACCAGTCATGTTAAAAAGTCTGTCCCCATCTTTCTCATAACTCCCCTTTATGAATGTTTCCTGCATTTCGTCTTTAAAATATTTTAGGCACCAAATTAAAGTTTCTGTAAAAGAGTGGGCAGTTTTCATTGCCCCCATTTTGGAGTCTCCAATCTAATGGATAATTGTTTTTCTGACTTCCAGTAACATTTAAACACATACTTCTACCCTCAGACCCTTCAGAGACATCTCTGTTTGGGCTTGTGAACTTCAAGACTTGGATTACTGTGAGGTTTGAAACTCCAGAAGCCCTCAAGCTGGGGTTTTTTTGTGTTCAAATCACAGTGGTTTCATCACACAGGAGATTAGGTGCTCATTACCCAGTTCAGAGTTCCATATGACAACCAAGACCATATATTTGTCTTACAAAACGCCAACCCTTCTCAAACACCTGGCACAGCAGAGATTGCTCTCTAGTCTGATAGAGCTCTGCCAGTAAATTGTTTGCTAACACCAAGTTGATCTCTGGTTAGTGCCTGAGGAAGGGTGATGCCAGGTAAGTCATCTTTGGTACTGTGCCATCTAGGTTTTCCTTGGAAAACCAATATCCAATCTCTCTGCTTCGCTTTGGATTGGAATTATAACACTAAATGGCTCTTGATTAACTGACAATTAAGAGACTTAGTCAGAAAAGAGTAAAACACATACAATTACCAAGAAAAGCTATGACAGAGAACACAGTAGGGTTTACATCTGGTATTAAATTTATCTTCATAAGTAAAAGAACTGGTAACTCTTAATTTTATATGCTTATAAACAAAAAAGTAATTAAATTGTCTCAGTTGTGACTGCATATTAAGTTGAACGAGTAAAGAAAAATCCTTCACTCAACTTTTCTGCATTACTGTTATTTTGAGTTTTCTTTCAAGTCCCTACAACAGGTTTTTGAGAAGACTGGGGTTTTGACATTATTTCCTGACACTGATGCATCAAAGAAGTTAATAACCTATAAGAGGCATCAAGGGGAAGGTGCAACATGCAACCTGTGAGTCATTAGCAGCACCCTGAAATGACAGGAAAAGCCAAAACAGTGTCAGCTCTCTTATGGAGCAGATCCAGGATACGTGAGTGAAACGTCCTCGCGTGAGACAACAGACTATGAATGTGTCTGATAACAGCCCATAAAGAGATCTGGGGACTCACACTGGGGCAGAAGGAAAGTTTCTCTCCAGCCCAAATACATCTCCATTGCACAAATCCTGCATTAAGAGCACGCACCTAAACAGACATGATCAGAATTAAGGAGTAACCTAAAACCATCCCTTACATAAAACACGCGCAAAAAATTTTCTTCCGTTGTATTTTACCAGCAAATATTTCAGTTTAGAGAAACAGTGATAGATATTCGGGATTTGAGTTTCCAAATATTTAGAGATATAACTTCACTGAGCCCTGTGGTTAATGTTACTGAAGTCACCTATTGTATGCTAATATACCCAGCTGCTGGAGCACGTGCAGGATGAGACACTTCACTCATTACATTCACAAATAGCAAGGCCAGCAGGGACCATTACAGTCTGGGCTGACCTCCTGCATAAAACAGGCCATCAAATTCCAAATGGAATATAATTAGGGTTCTCAGGTCTAACTGATAACAGCAGCAAATGCCCCATGGAGACTTTAAAAATGTGTCAGGCAAATTTACACATTGAAGGTATGCTTTGATGTATGTCACTGAAACATCACCAGAGCTAAGCTCATTCATGCCCAGAAGATCCTGGAATTTTTTTTATTATGTTTAAAAAGCTGTTCCTGACAGTCTTCCTGCTTCGGGGAAAGCTGCAAGGACTCTTTATTGCTCTTGTCTTTTCTTAATATTTTTAAGCCCCTCTCCAGGCAATGGCCTAAGATATTTTTCTGGTTTTGTTATTTACTTGCCTGAAATGACTGTGAATGTGGTGCCTCAGGGTTCTGCAGGCTCTCCAAGGACAGAAACTGACACAGCATTTTTTATTTTTTAACCCCCACCAATATCAATAGCCTCAATCATGTTGGTTTTTCTCTCCTTTTTAATTACTTTTAGCTAAGTGGGCTTGAAAAAAAGCCCTTCAATTAACCCTTACAAAGATATTTCAATTTTTATTAGTATTTAAACCATTGAATCACTTATGCCATCACCCAAATTGGCTGTGCTACATTTTTCTCCCCAGTGGAAAAATTATTTCTCGATAATCATTAGTGTCGTCAAATTACAATTCCATGGAGAGTCAGATCTATGAATATGCCAATGAACATATAATAGTGAAAGATGAATGGCAAGTTGCCCTGGACTTCCTGGGGTTTGAGTTTCTTATCTGTTTTGGTATATTTGGCTGTTTTAAGGCTTTTGCCAATATTTTGTGGTTATTCACAGGAAGGTTGAAACTTCTTTTAGGAATTAACAGGGAAAAGAGGTCTCGCTCTTTTGGTACAAGCTTATTCTTCCACAGTGATACTACTGAAGTGTAGCCATGAGTAACAGTAATCTTCAGCCATTTACCAGCAGGGGCCAAAGCACAGCCTGAGCTCAGCCTGAGCCCATATCCTGCCTCAGTGAACAGGTACTGAAAAGCATTTTTCAAGGTAATCATAAGTTTGTGTAATTCTGAGCAGTAAGTGTGATATTTAGGTAAGTAATTTATGCAACAGCATCATGAGACATGACACACGTGGTATTTCCCCTGTGGAGGCACTGATGCTTTGGGCAAGAATGTGGTAACTGGTAGAGAGAGTTGAAAGCAGCAAAGCCATGTGATTTATATTGGTTCCTATCCATTAAATATTCATGAATATGGCATGATATTCATTAATTTGGCACAGATCAAGCTTCCCTAACCGACCAGCTTCAGACTTCTAGCCAAACAATTCTTACAGTTAAACATTTTCCTAAATGTGACGTGATTTATTTAAAGAGATGTTTTCAAAATTATACAGTTACTGAGACTTTACGTATCACATTTCAGCTTTAAAAACTTGGTGCCTTCCCTTCCTCCCTCCAGATCTGCCCTGGTTATGAACTCTGGGCGCTGTGGTTTATGGTGGCACTGCTGGGACACAGCTTCAATCAGGCTACAGTGGTGCTGTCAGGTGCTGCAGCCAATTACCTAAAATGTAAATGTTTTAAGAAAGGCAGCACCTTTTGTCAGGACCAAAATGATTTCCAGCCTTCTGTTCACAGTTTCAGAACCAGAAGCGCATAACTCAAAAACATTAAACATACAGTAAAAACATCACATGGTGATTTACACATATATACTGACTGATGCTATCAGTGTAGTATTTACCTCAATCAATATTAAAAGATGCTACTAGTGATTTAAATGTTGAGTTGTCTCAAAGTAGTCAATAAATGTTTGCATATGATTATCTGTTAGCTGTTCATTTCCTCCACACAGTGAATGAATTTGGTAGGAACATTTTGCTGCGAAACATCTTCCTATCTACATTTATATTCAAGAGTCCATTCCTCAAACTAATGCCAAAATATTTTATAATCCACGTGTACAGTGACCTGTACAAGTTCTACATACGAAAACCTTTTTGGGAATTATCACTATGGGATAGACCTGGGTATTTGGTGCTAATAATGAAAAAACATAGAAATTGCAACAAGTTGTATCTAAGCAAAATTCCTTTCCTGACGTGCAATGAGTGGGGATTTCTGTTACACACTGACTCATCCCATCTCCAAAACCACTGCAATAAGCTGCAACTCCAAAGCTGCAGTAATTAATTTCAAGCTCACCTTTTCCTTCCCTTCATGACAAACTCCCTGTAATTCACTCCTTCATTCAACTTCAATTCACTACTATTACACTATATTCCTATTTCTGTAATGCTCTTTTCCCTTTCATCATAAGTCTTATCTGAGCTACCAGCCACCATATTATTTGCACACTTTGCAAGAGAAGGAGCAGATTTGTGTTTATGTGGGCTGTACCATCCAGTCAGCAAAAGCAACTTTTAATTCTTAATCCAAATACCACTTGCGTTTTGCAGCCTCAATTGCTGCACTGGACTATGAAAGGTACAGACTATTTCACTTGCAATAATTTACCAGGCAAATTACATTGCTATTGTTTGCTACTACTTATTATTTAGTGCCTCACAGATAAGTTACAGTATTTCTAGAGAAAAGTATCTGCTTACTTTATGCATCTTCATATACTCAAACATAACCACAGCCTAAAGGTAAACAATGCCAAACTGAACAAAGTCATTTTACTGTTCTTATAAAATTATTTGTATTCTTGCAGACCTGGCCAAAGTTTTAATTTGATGTGGCCCGATGAGCTGCATTACACACACATCCCCATGGCCAACAGATGTAGCTTGTATGGTCAGTTCATAACAGCACAGTTCCCCTACCACGGGAACTGACCTACTTTAGAAGGATTGAGAAAAATAAGTTTCCTCTGTCTTTTCTCATCAGCTTAGCCTTGCTGGCGATAATTATTGATGCCTCAATCGTCCCAGGTGCTATCAGGGAAATTGCTTTTCAGTATTCAAGAAAACCCCCAAGAATGCTTAATGTGCCAATATTATGCCTAAGATGCCATCTTGAAATTACAGTCTCTCCTGGAGCTTTAATCGGACAAGGAGTCACTGCCTCTGTAAGTGTTCACTCCATGAACATGATCTGGGAGTTTTCTGACAAGACTCAGCCAGGAAACTGAAGCTTAAACAAACTATCTGGGATCATAAAACTTTCTCTTTTTTGAAGGCTTAGACATTGTGTGCATTAAAGTGACAAGATATCACATTTCTTATAATACATTGCCACACCGCGATCCTTGCGTGAGCTCACTTTGAAGCCGTGGGAATCACACGATTTGAATACACATTTTGTTTGTGGAGTTTTTTGCTTTGGTTTTTGCTGCTGTTGTTTCTGACAGGCAAGAGACCGTTTTCATTTGCTATCGAGTCTTAAATTGCACATGCATCTTCCTCCTTCTCAAACTTTCTCTCCTGGTCCTGCTTTTTCATCTAAAAGATAAGTTTCCTATCGCCTCAAAACGGGTTCCTTTTCTCAGTCTCCCTTCCATGCTCTAGATCAGGGCTGCCTCAGCTGCAGCAGGAGTGGGCTGAGCACTAGACAGCACAGGACCAAGGGCATAAAGCTCTTGTATAACTGAAACTCTTGGAAGAAACAAGGACACTGACATGAGTAGTAGTTTGGGGAACTGCCCCTTCAACTTTTTCTAAATCTACTTTAACAAACCTCCTTATTTCCCCTTGATTTAAGGGACTGTTACACACAGTAGCTTCTCAGATACATTAGCCTGCAAGTGAGGGTAGAGAGGATTGATAAATCACAAAAAATGGATTTAACAAGGGATAATTCACATAGGCAGGAGAAGCAAGTTACTTGTCTGTCCTGAGGAGAACACAAAGGGAATGCTTCATAAATCTTCAGAACATTCATGAATAAGGTTCTAACTTCTACAGATTTTACAACTCTAAAATGAAAAATATTTATACATAATAGAATTAACTCTTGTCAAAGTAAGATTTACTTATTCATAAATTAGAATATCATTCCACTTCATATCACATTACTTGCAAATAAAAACAATTTCCTGCTCAACTACTGTGTAGAAGCAGTGCCTGAAAATATTGTACATTTATTACAGAGAGAAGCTGTGTATATTATATAGCACAGGCACATTCTATGCTATTCTAGCTCAAACCTTGGCAAGACCCTCGGCTTAGCTTTTGTAGAGAAAATTGTATTTTTGTAATCTTCAATGAGTAAACTTCAGTCAGATCTCCTCGCCAGAGAGTTGTCACTTGAAAATCTTTGGATCTCTCCTCACTTTTGAGCTAAAAAGCAGAAAAATCATCCAGATTTAGCAAAGCACAAACCAAGAAAAACTAAATTATAGTTTAACTGGGTGCCTATGCTAGATACTTGGCAACACATTGACAAATCTGAGGTCTGAATCTTCAACATCTATACACATCATGAAATCATTCTGCCAGTGGTACGGACCAAAAAGTGGCTATAAAATGCTCCCCATACCACAAAGGTAATAGCTTACAGCACAGCAGGTACTAAATCCAGTGTTAACTACTTACTGCACAGTGGGGAATGGGCTAGAAATACCCTTTAAAGAGGGACAGCAAGTTCCAATCCCCTTATTGGGGCTTGACCACAGTCAAGATTTAGAAGACAACCAGAAAGGAATGGGGCGAGGAACCGAGCTTACTCTGATCATAAAGATCAACCCCAGAAATCATTTTGAGGGAGGAAACCCAAAGCAATTTTCCAGGTGATTAAGAAGAGCATCTCTTCCTATTCAGCATAGAGAGAAGCTTCTTCTGCAGTGCAGGCACATAAACCAGGTTGTATTCTCAAACACCCTTAAGGTACTGCTCCCATAGGCCTTACTAGCACGTGTACGTACAGGGATACTCTCTCCTTTATTTGGAACCTGGTCCCACACAGACTCAGCCACATGCTTGTGATTAGACATTAGAAATAACTCTTTTTGACCCCAGTGAACATACTCCATGTGTGAATCTTTGGGGCTAGGCTGTAATCTGTTGCTGGCTGGCTCAGTCTCATTCCAGGAGATGTGGGAGTGGGAACTGGAAGACTTGGAAAGGGCGATTACAATTCTCAGTAGTCAAAAGGTCCTCTGTTGTTTTCAGTTGCCATAATTACTGTGGAAACATCTTGGATAAATAAGAGTCAGATTCACAGCAACTGGCTTTTGCATGCAATGAGGTCATGAAGCCCATGGCATGTTCTGGAGCACCAGGCACAGCTTTACTGAAGCACTGCTGAGCCACAGGATGTGGCTGCAGCTGCTCAAGCCCTCCTCTACTTCTGCCCCAAGTCACAGTAAGGCAACGTTTGGCCCAGATATCAGGTAGGGTCTCAAATTAGAGGAGATGGATTTGTTCTCTAGACAGAAGATTCCTTAATACAAAATAATATATGTGCACCCATTTATAACAGGTGTTTAATCTGTGACAGCTTTTCAGGCCAGTGGAAATTCTATAGCGTTCCTTCTTCCTTGTCACCGTTATAATATTTTTAAATGTTGTTTTTCTTTCCCCCATTAAAAGGAAAACATTTCTCAGAAGCAGTAGTGGGCTGCTAGGGCTATAAAACAAGTTTGCACAGACCTGTAACACGTTGAGCCACAAGACATGACAGAGTGTGTTTTATGGGGCAATTAATACTTGCCTTGGGAGTACTGTGAGGTATGAAACCCTGTCAAACACACCCTGGTATATCTGAATGCAACTTATAAAGCTGCATTTTGCTTCTTGAAAAATAATTGTGGAATTAGCTTGTTGATTTTTAACTTGCCCCAGTTAAACAATGGAACCTTTCCTCCAGGAGCCATGCTTGGAGCAGAACAACAGCAGGAAGGAGCACTAACAGCAGAAGACACTAATTTCTAATCTATGTTTATGTTCATGGTCTTGATTTTTTGGGTTAACACTGTTGTGTTTGCCAGTACAACCTCACTTCCCTAACCTCTCCTGTTATGGATCTTATTCCACAGCTTTTTCTAGGTTCTTACAGATACTTCTCAAGCATTTCCTATGTGCATCCCAGTGCCAGCATTTATACAAGTGCAGGGCACAGGGTCATCACATTATCTGCAGCAGTTACAACCCTGTTAAAATAGCTGGCCAGGGTGTACATTCATATCTTATAGTCCTTACTTGAACATTGGCTTTAGCTGTTCCAGGGTTTGGAATAGGCAGCTGCAATTTGCCTGGGGGTAATCCTAGAGAGCCTCCCTTCTCACTGTGAAAGAGAGCCAAGGCTGCCAGGTTTATAAAGCACTTCAAATCACAGTGTGCCCAGGCACAGCAGAATTTCTACAACTGCTTCAAGTTTCCAGCAACAGTCTGGAATGGAATGCAGAAGATTATATAATTCATCTACAATAATGAGACTGTTTGTGGCAGATTGGGGACCAAAACCAGGTCTGAAAGACCCGTTACCTGCTTGAGCCCCAAATGCCTCTGTTTTGAGATTAAGGGCAGCACTTCTCACCAAGGAGGTCCCAAATCTGCTCCTGTGACAGGCACAGAACCACTGCTCTGGGCTTTAACAAGTTAGACACTACAGGTAGTAGCAAGCTTACAAAGACAAATCAAGTTTCCAGATAGAGATATTTGTCTCCATTAATCTGGCACCACTGCTCACTAATAAGTCATATTAAATAGATGTCAAGGAATATCAATTTCTTTGATTTTTTGGACCAATTAGAACATAAGATGTAGGCATAACAATAGCAGTACTTTTCCATAACAAGTTAGCATCTACATTCCTCCTGCATCCCATTAGACATCTTCACACATACTAGAGATGACACACTGTGTAGTAAGGAGGTCAAAACCCTAAAGAAACTATCCAAGAATATTGGAAACACTAGTGGCATTTGACATAATTTATTGCACTAAAGAACTGGGGAACAGGAAAAGGTTGATGTAGTAATAACATTAGCAGGAACTATAGTCCATGCAAGCCAGTGCTAAATAAAGTGCCAATCAATAGCTCTTTTATTAGTAGGTACAATCAATGTACAGCAGGCAGGCCTGGCCAATTAAGCTTATCGACTGACCAAAGAGTAGCAGGAAGCATTCTTTCCTCAGTTTTGTTTTCCTTTCTGTAAGTGAGAAATGAGCTCCAGTTTTATCACTGGATTCCCACCACGGCATCTCCAGGAGTTCCTGTAGAGTGGAAACGCTGACAAAAAGCAGGCTTGAGTTATCTTAGTATCCTCTAACCCAGGGTCAGCCACAAGAGCCAATACAGTCAAGGGTCACTTACAAAGTAACTTTTTTTTCTACTGACTGTATGAAGTTAAAATGTTGTTCTTCTAGATGAAGGGGAGAGAACTGGTAGAGGCAGAAAGCACAGTCCCTTAGCAATGCTTAACCATTAACAGTCCTGTAAAACCCTAGGAAATTAAGCATATGCACTGCCTGAAATTAGTAAACCTCCCCGTGTGGAACAATTCCTGCATCTTTCTTAGAGGAAAAAAAAAAAAAAAACCACAAAAAAAAGGTGCCAAAACTACAGCTACAGTAAAAATTATACAGAATTTAAAGTCTCGTATTGTAACAGCTGCTGAAAATAACAGGAGCTTTAATATTCAACTGTGACTAACCGTGCAGATGCAAATAGGATATTTATCCACACCACCACTCTCCCTTGCTGTTCTGATTCCCCCTTCCTTCGTTATCTCTTTCAAAAGGAAAAAGTTAGAAGCCAGATAAGATGTGGGTTCTCAGCATGATCAAATAAACACCGTGTGGTGGTCACAGGGAAAGAAAACACATTGTAGGAATGAACGGCAAAGATTACATTTTACAAAGAATCACATACAAAATTAGCAGCCCAGATGCCGATTTCCCATTGATGTCAGTTAGATGGGATTTCTGTGGCCTGACTTCTCAGCAGGCAGAGTCCTGCATCCACCCCTGCAGTCAGTCAGGATACATCTATCTGTGCCTTTAACTTATTATTGGAATTCAGTGAATACAGCATAGTTCACCAGGTTTATATCCCTGCAGGTCTGGCACATTTAGGGCTTTACAGGTATCTGACACCTCAAAAAAGTCAGGGGAAGAGGGGGGAGATTCTCAGCATGTTTGACTACAGGCACTACAGGACAGACCAGTTTTCAGTTTCCTGTCAGACAGTTCCCCAGCTGTATCCAATTCAGAAAAATATTTTAGTTCAGCAGAAGACACCTTTAGCATCAGTCAGACACTACATTGCTAAAGCTACAGGCAAGCATCTCACTTCTCATATTTATGTTGTTTACTATTTCCTTTTGCTTACATATGAAAACTTAACCTAGAAGATTAAAAAGAGCAAATCAAATAACTCTACATCCTAGCTAAATGTCACAAGGTTCAATCTTTCCTGCTGCAACTCAAACCAGCTCTGACTGCATGGACTGCAACTCCACTGTGTGTTCCTGATCCTACTTTGAGCACCATGGCCTCTGCCAAAATTCATCATTCATCACGCAGAAGCTGCTTTTATTCACTAGTCAAAAATCAACTTAACACATTTTCTTGCAGTCTTCCTTGCCTACATTTGTGAGACATTAAATACTGTAACTCCTGGCCCACTATATTATGACAGTTTAAGCTGAAAAACAAGGCAATGAATAAAGGGGAGGACAACAACGCAAAGCACACATTGCCATTTCACCTTTTACATGACAGTTCATAGGAGCTTAGAGAAGACAAGACAGCAGCTTAACTTGGACAGCACTAACAACCTTGAGGAATAGTATAAAGTAGCCCAATTTTTCAAAAGTGTTTCAGTCAACCCCTCTGGTTCAGCTTTCCAGGACCTCAAGAGGTTGCAGAGCTTCTAAAAACTGAATAGCAACGAAAAGAGCTCAGAATTTAGGAAAGTGAAGTTGGTCCTTGTTTTGGCATAGGGAAAAATTAGATCATCACTAAGGGTTAATTTGAATCCTGGTTTCCTGTGAAATGCTTAATAAGACATTTGTGAGAATGTTTTATAAACACCATTTTAGTTTGCAAAGGTCTTTTATACCTAAATTTTTTAGAGAGGGAAGAAGGATAGCAGATTTTTGAGCTTTCAGATTTTCTCTGTTTGTCTTCAGGTTTTTGTGACATCAACCCTGATTCTGGAGTATTGCTATTATTTTGAGCCCATATCTTAGCTCAAAGCACCAGGACCCTCACCCATAATGCTCCACTCTAATTCTTAGGTCAGCCAGGGCTCCCACACATTTGCATCTTCATTTTTATTTTAAGTTAAATTCTCCAGCCTAAACCTTGAAGCCTGAATAAAGGAGCTAACCTTGTAACAGGCTGGGTGAAGTCACCTTTGCCAACAAACACAAGGTTTGTTAATATTGCTGAGCAAACTCAATACGAAAGAGCACTTCAGGATTTGGGGTGTTTTTTTCTGAATTGGTGAGAGGGCCCCACATCATGGTCAGAAATGCCTTCTGGACTTCCATTTAGAAATCTGCCCTTTTGTCAGAAAGAACATATTCCAACTAAGATGCAGAACTACACACTCAACGCATTGTCGACTAGAGTCTGTAAAGATATATGCTACAAATCCTACTCAGTTGTTCAGAAAAATCCTTGTTGAAATTGCCTCTTTGTGAATCCACTTTAGCGTTAAAACAAACAAACAAACCCAAACAAAAAATCACACACACCAAAGAGATCTTCAAGAAACAAGAACTTCACATGGAGGCAACTTGTGTGAAGGTGGAGCCTGCAAAGAAGTTCACCACTCTTCCTCCTACTGTTTTACATGTTCTGTGTCTCTTCCACTGTTATGTTCCCTTCTGAACTGCACAACAGATGGGAGCAGTTGGGTTTTAAAAGGTTTTTATTTTCTGATTTCAATTTTTCATGTGTCTTTTGAATTTGGCACAATACCATTCTCTTGTCAAGAGGAGACATTGTGTTAAGCTTAATTATCAAAGGTTGAAACCCAGCAAGCAATCAATCATTTAGTGACACACTCATGCTTTCACTGTTTTGAAAAAATATTTTTTGTGGGTATTGAAAAAAGAAAAACTGTCAGAGACAAACCCAGAATCCCTCACTTTGCAGCATACGAAAATATCAAGACTGTGGGGAGATGAGTGAAGAATGTTCATTTGTTTTTTCTGAAACTAAATCCAACTCTTTTTGGCATGTGAGCCCGGAAGTTGTGTAAGATATGTTTTAGTGTAAACATGATCTTTCTGTCGAGGTTTGCCTTATAATTGAGGCTGAACAGCCACAAAACTTGTTTCTAAATGACTTTTCTAAAGAGTCAAGATTACTTTGTTCTCTAATTTTTTTTAGTCTTTCTAACCCCCCTCTTTTTTTTCTTTTCTTTTTTTTTTTTTTTTTTTTTTTACTGCCAGATAAGTGCTCTGGCAGCTGCATTCCTGGGGAACACTGACATCCAGTGGAGAGCTGGGGTCATCCCCAGAGCCCACGCAATGGCCCCCAAGTCAGATCTCCCCCCAGGACTCTGACAGCTGTAGGAGATGCCTTGAATTACAAACTCCAAGCCTCACCTGCAGACAGCAGCACAGTTCAGCAGCAACAGCCTGAGTGACCTTCAGCTGTAATAGTTATTTTGTCTGCTAAATTCTCATAAAGGTGATCACATTCCTGGCCACATTATTTCCAGTGATTTACTTGTAAAGCTTAGATGTGGGGTTTGGTTTGGTTTTTTTCAGTTGAGGAAATGTTGAAAGAAAAACCTCCTGTATCCACTGACCAGCAACTACACCATGTTTGCTTCTGCTTTTTCAGGGATACAGGATAACAAGTTCCATGTGTTTAAACAGCACTGTATTTCAAATGATAGTGTACGGTCAACAGTTAACATTGTTTTTCTTTGGATAAACAGAGTCTCTGTGAGGTCACTCTGGTGTTATCACCTAGCATAAAGACATCTGATATCACTAGCCTGACGCCAATCACCGTGTAGATTCATTTGCAAGCTTATTCAAAAACCCAACCAAATAAAATCATCAGGCCAAACTTGGTCTGCAAAACAGGTTCATGAAACCTATATAAAAGTGGAATTGTCTTCTTGTTCCTTCGCAGTAGCATCACAGATCCATTCTTTGCATTCTCCTTTTTATATGCTGCATTGCTGAGGAACACGATAGATAGCTGCTACAGCAGAGGACTACAAAAATCACACTGCTGGTACCATTGCCTCCCAATCAGGGTAAACTCAAGCTTGAAGAAAAAACAGCTGCACTGCAAGCTACAACCAAGAACCCCTTTTCACAGGGAAATGGTTGAGGTTTCTAAGCTGGTTTTCTTTCTCCACTGCATTCCAGTACAAAGCTTCAAAACATTTCATCCTTCCATCTCCAAAAGGGACAGAGTAACCCCATCAAAACTGCAATACTAACCACAGGCCTGAGTCGTGAGGAACTAGATTTTTATTGAGTCCCACAGAGGGAACATAAACCTGGGACTTCCATGTCCCAGAGGACATCGTTGCAGCTATTTTGGGTGAACAGCCCCATTTTGCTCCTTTCCTTATTTTAGACCCAACACACTCTCAGACAGATCCATTTTCACAAAAGATGCTTCATTGCATCAGCATTTCCAAAGGCATCTCTTATCAGAAGTTTCCAACCAGCTCCAACTGATTGTATTTACTTTCTGACCAAGAAACAAGCCACACGGTGCTTTTTTTCACAATACGTAATTTTAAACCAACTCCAAAAGGCTGTTGTAAAAATCCTCCAGATTTACATGGGTAAAAATTAGATCAAGTTGTGTCGTGTGCCTCTTGGCTTGCTGTAGTACAAGTAACAGTGCAGTTATATCCTCTGCATCCCACACTGAGAAAGCATATGCTCCGAGTGGTTTCCTTCAGTGCTTCCCTATCAAGAGCAATACTTCAGGACAGCCTAACCACTATCACATTTGCTTCAAAAGGATTTGTTCATGTACTTAAAAGTAGCAGCAGGGAGTGGAGACACTCTGGAAGGATGTACCAAAACCAATGTTAAGCCAAGCCGCTGCTCAAGCACTTTCCACAGCTGGGACCAGAGAACATGCCAAACAATCGACCTTTGTCTTCCAAAAGGAAGAGTCCCTGCTCCAAAGGTGAATAGGAGACACCTGTTCACTCATGAAGGTATGACAATAAAAATCATAAATCTCCTGCAAAGCTTATACTATTTTAATCTATTTTTCTAAAGAATACAGAAAGATTTGAGTGCTATGGCAGTGTTGCTTTTCTCCCTGTAGCAAGGCTGGCTGGTTCTGTCTTATTAAGGCAGGATATCTCCTTACTGCTTGATTTTTGATACACAGGCTAAGTAACGAAAAAAAATATCTTTTTATTAAAAAACAGGTTCTCAATGCATCCTTTCAAAGGAAATAATAGTGGATGGCTCTCACTTCTACAGCTAACAAACTATGTGGTTTCTTTTATGAGCTAAATGAAAGGAACATACAAAATAATCATTACGGATTTGTATGAAATTACTGGGTATGGAATGCAGTAAATCCCCAAACAAGCTTTAACTATAGCCTGTAAGGTATAATCATCAGGTAAAACTGCAGACTATCTTTTTGTAAGATGGAGCAGAAACCTAATATTTTATCGGAAACCTTGATTTATGTTTAATAGCTCTGCTACCTACTAAAAAAGATCTTGTATTAGCAAATGGGTACAGATCCAGTCCATTAGCTTAGGACAACTGAAAAACTCAAGGGTTTTGTGAACTAATGCAATAAAATATCATTAAATACTGTAGCATGACAAGACAGACAGAAGGTTTGAGTTGAAAGTCAGGAGAAGTGTTTGAAATGAAGTAAAATGTACAATAGATATGTTTAGGTACATCTGGCTTACATTTGCAGTAGGTCGTCAGAGGACCTTAGTGTCTGTGATGTAAATGAATAACAGAGCCCTCAACAATTTAACTGTCATCAGTATAAATGCTTTAACTGGCACAGTAAAGCAAAGCTCTGGGCCTCTTTCTAAATCTCCATAAGCTCCTGGTCTGAATTATAAACTGGGGCTGCATTACCTGAAGATGAAAGCAGCCAGGTCAATTCACTTAAAACCAGAGAATTACCACTGCAAAGCTGTGATGAGCAGCTAAGGAGCATGTGTGTGTGTGCCTATGTGGGTTGTGTTTGTAATGTACAGTTTCACAGAGACAAGAGGAACCTCTGGCTGCTCAGCGATTCAAAACCCAGATTCAAAGCTTTGGTGGGAAGGAAGGTAACCATTTCATTTTCAACTAGCTGAAGTTCCCAAACAGTCAGGCTAAAGATAAACCACCAGAATTAAATCTCCATTAGGATGAGGTACACTACTGCAAGGAAAAAGAGTTGCTTCCATATAAGCTGCTCTAAGCTCACTCCTCCCAGACACTTCCTTATCAGGTATCACCATCCCATTGAAGAAGTCTGGCTACATGAGCTCTGACACTGACTTAGATGGCTTTAACCAAATCCTCTCTCTCCTCTTTAGCACACTTCTTCCATCTTTTTTCAGCTTTCGGATCACCAGTTTTGGGGAACAGGAATTATCACCCCATGTTCTATAGCATACACAGCACAACACCAGCACAGATCCTAAGTCACAGTGCACCCTATAATAAACAGCAGCCAAGTATAACTCCCCTCCACTCACCTCACTTACCTTTGTCACTCATTTCAAGGCCACAGATCCCACACAACTGTCCAATAGCAAGGAGGGTGACAAAACCCAAACAGATTTCACTTCTTTGAAATTTTTTGGGTTAGATATACTGAAGAGAGTTTGTTTGGGCAAGTAAAGGCAGTAAAGCTTAGAAAGATGCAAAGGCAGATTGATCACGTTTACTGTGATGTGACCAAGTTAGCATATTGTCACCATAACCTTCTGGGCTCAAGATGAAATTGTTTCCCCCCCCTCCAACAAACACATAAGATGTTCACTTTTATAATAAATTCCAAACAAATTAATGGATTCCAACATGCATCACCAAATTTATATTTCCTCCTCCACAGAGTCCTACCCCTGTAAGTAATCCTTAAAATTCGTCATGAAGCTTTCAAAACAATTTATGCAAACAAACATCAAGCAGAGCTATTTGTATTGGCAGCACATTTCACTTAACAACCTACAACAAGGAACAGATGGTCTGAGCTCTGGAAACAGCTACAAAGAAAACAGTAGGAGCAAGTCCATCAGAAGCACTTTTTTCCCCCAATTTTGTGAAGATTACAGACTTGTTCTTGTTTATTTCTTTGATTAGGCTGTTATTTTATGTACTCATGAATCCTTTCCTTGCATTTCATGGAACAAATCCATCAGAAGCACATTCCCCAACTGTGTATAGTTACAGAAGCACTGCTTTAAGAACTGAACTATCTGTTCCTCACTGATCCAGCACTCTCTAAAGTGGCAGGGAAGAAAGCAAAACAACATGCAGATGTTGTACAAGGGATTGACAAATTTAAGGCGACCCCTCTTAACAATTCATAGTTCTCTTTATCCCTTTGCCCATCCCTTCATTTCCAGCGTTAAAACAAGCAAAAGCAGATGATTCACACAGTCACATCAATTACAGATCACTTAGTGCTATTACTAGTCTTGCAAGATGGGATGGTCTCCTGCTTCCCCATTTCTAAGGGGACCTTCATCTCATGGAGTTAGATTACAAGAGGCTCAGCCCAAGCAGGATGCTGTGGCACAAGGAGAGAGGCAGCAGGATGAGTAATGCCTACAGCACAATGGGCAGGGGCTGCAGTAGCTAAGAAGTCTTGTTTATGCCCACATCAGGACCAGAATTTCTTTCTTCAAGAAACAAGAAGGCCACAACTGCTTGAGAGGCAATCCAACAGGCAAACATCAGTAGTAGTTACTCTGATGAAGCAAAAAATACCCCAGTGACATTCTTTAGTGGAAATATGGTTTTCCTGTATCAAAATAAGTAATAGAAAAAGTTTTACAAGAAGTAAACACAAGTAAACAAACCTTTAAAAAAAAAAAGTCTATCCCCGATCACCAGTAATCATAATTTCGTATTACTACCACCATCATCAAATTCACTGTCAGGTCTACTAGTATCTGTGCCTTCTTCACAGGGATTCATACAAATTTCATCTGCAAATGTTCTCACCTAGACCCGGATTTAGTTTGAGCAACATTAGAGACAGCCAACATGCTGCATAGATATCAGCCCACCAGCCAAAAACACCCCCTTGGAGGCAAATTAGCACCCTAGAGTTACACAGGGATGAATATGGACCATGATGTTAAAAAAAATAAAATAAACAAGGAATGAAGGACTTCTGACCAGAGAGACAATCATGACATCTTGAAGCAACAATAACAAGAAAAAAAAATAAATCTTTCTGAAGGGCATTAGCCTGGGTGGAGACAGAGGTCAGTTTGGAAGGGTTCAGCTTTGAGAACTGAAACCATTTTAATTTCAGTGGAACAAAGTCAAGGACAAAGCAGACCAAACTGACAGCTTAATAGGACCTTTGAGTATGACAGTTGAATAAACTTTGTTCCACACAGCACTATAATTTCAGTTCTCATACTCCTGTTAGAGGAGCAGTTTTATATCAGGTTGACTACAAAGCTGTTTTTATCGGCCACCTTGGTGAGCCGTGATTGCCAGTCCTTACATACCATAAACATCTTCTGATGGAGCACTTCACAGAGCAAGTGACTAGAACATACTGAGGAACAAAACTAAAAATATCAGAACCACTCTCTTCCTTATTGCTTATTTTTTATATATATATATGTAAAAATATATATATATATATTCTGCCCTCATAGATCCAAGCTTTTCTTTCTGGGAGAAATAAAGATAGATGCTGCAGCAAAAGCCCAGGTAGACAACATACATACTTTCAGTGCAGCTTTTCCCATTACTCATCTGACAGTAGGAAGAAGAAAGCAAACTCAAGCAGATGATAAAGCTAAACTAACAGTGCTGTTGAGCAAAAGGTGTCTCAGGGAAAACAGCTGGAGAAGAGTATCTGGACGAGCTTTGCCATGTAGTCATTGTTCCTAGGTGTTACATGCAAAGAAAAAAGTAAAGAAAATGTAAAAGTTGATTTTTCAGGATTTGAACTGTCTGACTGCAGTTTAAACCAATTTGAGAGTAGATACAACTCTTAGTTCACCATCTGACCCTGTAACATGATACCCAAACCAAGCAAACAGTTTGAAGTTCACTTCAGATTTCTTCATTTGGAGGATTACGATGAAGCATTTCCTGAGATGTCACAATTTAAACAGTTAATGGCATGTGACAACCAAGTGCTTTTACATTTTACATCTAAAGTTGCAAACACTTGGCCTCTCCCCCAAGCAAAGAAATATGTAGCAGCCCCGAGAGCTTGACATCTGGGGCCCCATCAGACTCTCCTTTTCCTTTTGCACTGGATGCAACCAGGAGCTTGCTCACTGCAAGTGGAATAAAACCTTCTTTACCAATGCCTCTCAGCAAGGGGCTGTGGGGCTGCAGTGGGACCATGGAGGAGGCAGAGAGACGCTGACTGCCCACAGCACACTTATATATCAAGCCTGGGTCAGCCTGACTTCATAAAATAAGGTGGTTAATGCCTTTTCCCACTCACTTTTTTCAGAAGGTGCATGTGGAATGACATGAAAAACATCCACCAAATCACAAGACAAGGCAGGGTTTCAAAGGCATAAGTGGAAGTAGATGCCCAGACCAGTGTGGCATCTACGCTCCCCCAGGTGTGTCTTAAGGATTTTTGACTTAATCAAATAAAATGGCACCATTGGGCAAAAAAGCTGCCATTTCACACAGTACCTGCCCAAGTTTCCCCAGCACCTCCACAGGCTGGAGGACAGCAAGGCCATTGTGTTTTAGGGAAGACAAGCCTTTACGGATCAGAGTTCTTTCTAGAGAGGGCTGCAAGTTCTGGAGACATTGAAAAGCATGTGTATGTATTATGTGTAGACACAGAAATAAAAATCAAACTTTATTGACAACCAGTGAAGTTTTTGGTTCAGTGTAATCTCTATTTCAGTTTGAAAACTTGCCTGTGTACACAATATAGTTTATGAACTACTCTGACCCAAAGTATCACCCTTAATGATATTAAGCAAGAGGCATCACAACACATACAAATCACCAGGACCCAGCTGCTGAGCACCAGCACTAACCCACACCCTGACAGTGCTTCTGGTTTTGCTGAGAATAACAGAGCCAGAACTATCCTTAAGCAGAGTTGAAAAATCAGGATGCTTGCTATTAAGCTTCAAGTTTCCTTCTACTAGAGAAATGCTGTTTCAGCTGAATTCAGTAGAATTACAGGAGCTGATTAGGTTAACCACTGACTGTGTTTCCTGGAGGGCATTTGAGACTATGCTCTGACCTAAATTATTTAATCTTGATCCAGATTTGAACCATTTAATTTTAACCTCCACATATCTCTGAGAAACAAAAAAACGTAATGTAAACTTCAGAGTAGCTTTCAAATTTGAGAGGTAGCAAGGGATAGGCCACAAACACAATTGCTCCCAGCCATTCAGGGCAGCAAGAAATAAAGCCTTGCTGCTCCTGCTCTGAGTGGAAAACTTTGTCAGAGTAGGTTGTACAGGAAGGGGACATGGGCTGATGGCAGCTGGGCACAAGCTGCCTGTTCTGCAGCATATTACAGTGTCAGCCAACCCTTGAGCTTCAGGACCTAAGTGAAATTTCTGGCCAAAGGAGAGAAGAGGTAGTCTCAGGAATCACTCCCTTAGCATGTGAACCCCTGAACTCACAACCTGGCTCCTCCCTGTCCAGGAGAGGGACCAGAATGAGGGTTCCTGCCCTGACCTGAGTTATTTAGACCAAGTCAAATCTGAACATCGACTCTCCAGATTGAACTATAAACTCCAGCCTGGCCCCAAGACATTTCCCAATAAAAGCATCATTAAAAGAATTCAAATTACTTTGGTTTGGGATGTTATTCATCAGACTGAAGGAAACCAGCCACACTGTGTCAATAATAATGAACTTATTACCCTAGAAGGGATAAAATATTGATCAACTTGCTCACACCTTCCCACAGCTAGCTCAGTAGTAGCATCAGATGAAAATACTTCAACCTTTGCATGAAAGGGATTTTTAAAGAGCACATGAAGCGTGCAAGACTATTGCTAAACTGCCCAATGCAGCAGCATGCAAAACTATCTACTGTATCTCATAAGATGTTTGGCAAGGTACTAGAAGCTGCATAGCTGTGCTAGCAGGACAACTTATACAGCTCATCAGCCTAGGGAGGAAGCAACATTTACTAAATCAGGCCAAATAACCCTACACTTTCTCTGGAAATGCAGGGATGCATTCACAGAGGGTTCAGATTTTTCTCAGCTTCTCAACATTGGGCCACTTAAATTAAGCAATTCCATTTTTAAGGTATCTCAGGACTCAGTTCAGCATAGGACAGTTTAGTGCAGATATTTTACTACCAACAGCACACAAGAGAAGCCCAGTTAAAGTGTAACAGTGAGGGCAGTATAAGCTTAGCAGCAATGTGGAAAAAAGACTGAATGAGATGCTACAGCATGTCCCCAACAAGCTTTAGACACATCTTCTCCTCCACTCCCAGACACAGGGGTAACATTTATGACCTCTGGCTGCAGTCAGTGAATGGTGAGAGGTTCACCTGGGCAGCACCATTCCATCCCAGCTTCCCCTTCCTGACAGGATGCCAAAGTATCCCAAAACCAACAACCTGTGCACAGGCCCCCTCCACTCTGGTGCCATTACAGGCTGTTTTTAATTATACCCAGGACAACACAGCATAAATCCCAAATACACTGAACCTATTTCAGTGAGGGACAGTAATTTTCAGTCTTCCCTTCCCAGCCTATAACCTCAGCTGAGCAATTCTGAAAAAGTCATGTCCTGCTGAAGGAGCCAAGCCCTCTCCCATACACTCCTGACCTACAGATATGCTTAATATGTTAATTTTTGTTTTGGTTTCAGAACAAAACCTGCCTTTTAAATAAAATTTTAACAGATTCTAAACTAGAAACACTGCACTCCCCTGAGGCATTAAAAAATGCAAACTGAAGACTTCCCATGTGTCGGGGTTATTACTTATTTCCTTCTAAAAACAGAAGAAGTGTTGCAACAGTTGTAATGCTCCAGCTCACTAGGCCAAGAAGATGTTTTCTTTCTGCACACTCATTAACCATAGTGTGGAACTCAATAACTGTTCTAATTTCCTACCTTAAATGTTTTTCTTCCCCCCAGTTTTCATTTTATGCTTTACATTTACATAGGACTACACTCCACCACTTACCTTGAGAGTCTAGTTGCTGTCAAACACAATAAAAGGAAAGGAAAAGTGTCTGGAATCACAGAAACTTTAGTGTTGAAAATTTTAATTTAATTTCTAGAAATGAATTTAAGCACTCAAAGCTTTCTTTGTCAGCCACAGATGAGAAATTGATAGACTTTGAAGGCAAGTAAACGGTTTTTTTAGCCAAGTCTCTCAAGTAAATATTTATGTTAGATATAATAATAGATGTTATTTCACACCACAAATTAAATACCAGCTAGTTATTAAATCTGGTGCAATGCTATGAAACTCTTGGGCACTGCTGCCCACAGTTGGTGCACTGTAGTGAGGCCAGCTGAGCTCCAGGATGGTTCCTGAGCCTCAGCTCCAAACCCAGAGCATCAGTCAAGCTGCTGCCATGGCCTCAGGAGTCCTCAGTTGAGCCCAGATCAAGGACAGACTTGCTCTGTGACACAGGGAGGAATCACCTAACCGTGCCTGGCTTCTGCTGCTTTTGTAAAATGCTCTTGTCTTTAGGGCCAAAACACTGCTTTGTCTCCAGTTTGTACAGACACAGAGCCTGGGAAGAGAGAAGAGGGCCCAGCCTGTGAAACAGAGGGGACAGGTCACTGCATGTTCTGGGTAGCCCAGCAGCTTCCCCAGCTCAAAGGCACTGGATTACACGTGCCCCTCCACGGGTGACACCATCTGTGTTAATTTCTAATAATACACCAATATTTACGTGCTTGATGCATAGCAGAGACAAATATTGCATTGTGCATAACCATCCCAAATCTAGACAAAGCAGCACAAGCTTCCAAAAGTACGTGGTCTGCTCAGAGGGGGCTCTAGCAGAGGGTCCCCTTCCCACTCCAGCCCCACTAAAGGGCCAGGCAGGCTGGAGCTGCTCTGCCCAACTCCACTGTGGCACAGGCACAGCACCAGCTCCAGCTCCACCCTGACACCCTGCAGGAGGGGACAGGGCAGAAGCAGATGTAAATGCTACCTTTTTTTCCTCTAAGTATCTTATTTGGCTAATTGCACAAGCACAAGAAGGCTTCAAAGCATGCCAAAGAGGGGGATAATGACACTTCATGGGTGAAAAGGCCTTTCATTTCTCCTTTTCCTCTAATAACCACTGATGATGGACCATTATCCTACTGTGTTGCCCTGCCTTGTTGTGTCTTAATGCATGTATTTAACAAGATTACTTTTGAGAATAGCACAGGGGACGTCTAATAAGGCAAGATCATTAATTTTGAAAGTACTGCTTTATCTCTTATTACTGCAAAATTTTTGCCTTCTGCCTTGACAGAGCACAAGGGCTGTAAACCAGCAGGGCTGGACAGTGGGATTCCTTTACTCCACTTGGAGCTGCTTCAATGAATGTAGTAACAATGCTCTGTTTATGGCATGTTGTAAAGGCTGTTTTGGATAGGGCACTTTAAGTCATTCCAAAACGGCAGAAAAGAAAGGGAAAGCTTGGCGGCAAGAGCTGATGCAGGAGAGGGAAGGGAGAAAGCAAACACTTGGTATCATCCACACCCCTAGCACAATGCAAATACCCAGGCCAGTGAATGGAGCTGGGGTACATTTCTTAACTGTGTAGGGGGACCCAGATGGCCAGAGAGCCTGGAAACACAACAGAAGTTGCTGGCAATCAGTCAGCACAGAGCAGTGCTTTGACCCAGGCTTGTAGTTGCCCATGAGCAACCCCACTGAACTCAAAGGTAACACCACGTGCTCAAAATCAGGACAGCAGATTTCAAAACACACCTCACTGAGACAGAATGACCACAACCATCTGTCCTTTCCAAACTGGAGGCCAAGCAGCAGCCCTGCTGCAGTTGCTGCTGGAAAGGAGCACAAAATCCCATCAGCAGGAAACTCTGTGATGTACAGTCAACTGGACAAGTTATTTAAGCAAGAAATGCTCACACAATCTCCTCTCACTCCCGAAGTGCCATCAATTTTGGAGAACTTCTTAGCAAGACGATGCAATTCCAAAAGCACATTAGGTCACAGATTAGCAAGGTGCAAAATAAGGTACATTCTTACTATTGGCAGACCATCATAATATTTTTCTCTGTTCATCAAGATAATAAAACAGAGTAAAGCTTCTCAATTACAAAATTAAGCCAGAATTCTAGCAAAAAGGGACTAGGAATAGTGGTGCATTTCACTAACTCTCTACTAATGAGAATACAAGCACACATTTTCAAAAGAAAGACACATCCATAGTATGATAAATACAATAAGTATTAATTAAATCACTATTAACAATCAAAATCTAATTTCTTTCTGTCACCTTCTGATATCTTAACTAAAGGCATATTTGCAATACTATTATAACGAGTTACAGTTTGAGCAATAGAGCTGCTTGCAATAATTCAGAAACATGTACACTTTCATATGAATATATCATGCCTAACTAATGAGATTGCTCATTTCATAACTTCAGTTCCATTTTTATTATTTCATAAAACTGGAAGTCCTTATCCATTTTATGAAAAACACCTTTGTGAAATTCATTAAATAAGCATAAAAAATTCATTAAACAAGTGAATTGCATTCATGGCTGCTTTGATGCAAATGCCCTTTAAGCAATGTAAAACTCCATATTGATTTAACCTTTCATGTTCTGATATTTCCATGTGGAGATATATATATATATAAAAATCTTTATTCAAGGAATGAAATTAAGTGCTGATCCCTTGATCTCCATCCAGGGTGAGGTAGACTGGTCAATTTAAATAGTCACTACTGATTAGCAAACAGCTGAGTTTGTATTAAAACAGAGCACTAATATTTTTGTATGTCTTTGCTGGCAAATAAATACTCATATAATATATTGGGCCAAATCAACATGATGCCTGAAGTTTTCCCTGTAGCAGAAAGTCAACCCAATATTGGCTAAATCCTGCTGGACTAGTTATAACATGGTCATGCTGGTCAAGCAAAAGGTAGAGGAGCTTCTCCTGACTACCTGGTTTAATTGCTTGTTCTCATTGCCACTAAAAGCTGCTGCAAACAGAGCAGCCAACAAACCAGGGTCTGTCTGAACCTGACTTGATGCACATGGTGGAACTGCCAGACTGGACGATCAGCTCAGTTTTCTTGGGGTTACTCTGCATCCCTTTGGTGGTTGCAATAGTCACTTATCTTGCTTACCAACTTTAAACACCACTAAACCCACAATCCTCTCCCAGTACTTGTGGCAGTATGGAAGAAATCACTAATCCCTAGTCCAGTAGTCATTCTCTTCTATGTTTCCAATGCATTGTACAACTGAGGAGGTGATGCTGGAAAGGTGCACCTGCAACAAATATATCCACCTGTTGCTCAAGATGTGCACCTGATCAGACCTGGGATTGTCATGGAATAAAGTACTTTTACTCCTCCAATCATCAAAAAAACACCTGTTAATGAGAAGCAACAGTTTCCTCTAGGGCTTATAACAGTCTAACTGCAGCAAGCTAAGAGACATCCAGTGCATTCCAGAATAACCACACCCAAAGCTGGGGGTCATGCTGGATGTCAGCAGTATAAAGCACCACCACCTCACCCCACCACAAATACCATTCTTAAAGGGGAGGGTGACATACCAGCCTTATATCTTCCCAAAGTCCATGTTTCAATTGTGCCATTCCTGAATTACCTCTTCTACAGCCCTTCCATGCCTCATTTTCCTTCCCAGGTGCCTCTCCTGCATATTTCCTTCTCCTGCAGCTCATTTGTCTCCAGCAAACTGAGCCAGAAACAACCTTATTTCCATTTCTAACCATTTAAATTATAAACAATAATTTTTACGCACCAAAACAGGTCTTTAATTCTCATGTTTCCCTCCAAAGTACACTCAGACATCCTTATTCTCAGTAAGCCAAGCCAAACAAAACAAATCAAGTCTCTAGGTGAAGCTTTCCAGGAGTTAAAAATAAGCCCTAGCATATTAAAATAAACTTAGAGAAAAATTTAAAAAATTGGAACACATATTTAAAGTATCATCATTTTTAAAACTCTCCCCCATTTTTAACCAATGTCCCAGAAGATGCTGCTTCAAAAAAAAAGTCATAACATTTTCCTTTTTCCCTAAAGAAAAAGAGAAGGAATCACATTGAAAATAAGCTTTATAATAAAGGAGTTTCAGCCTTAAATTCTAAAAATAGAGTTGCTCCCAGTATAGAGCTGCTGCCAGTTCTGTCATCACAACACTGAATTAAAAAAAAAAAGAAAAAAAAAAGATGAAAACATCATCACTTCCCATTTTCATGCCTCCCGACCCCCCGACACTCACTGCTCCTCAGCTGGCTTCCCCCACCCCAAAGGGCATCTGTGATTGAACAAGCCCAAAATAGCACTTGAAGCCATTTAACTTAATCATTATTAGGTTTTTGTTCAGACCTCCCTTGACACCATTGGCCAACAATAGGGCCCCCAGGTACCCTGCAGATTCTCAAGCATCGACAGTCTTGGGAGGGCACATTTCCACCTACGGCAAGATTTAAAACTGGCTTTGTAATAATTAAAAAAAAAAAAAAAAAAAAAAAAGAAAAAAAGGGGGTATAAAAACCTTGGGAGCTTTTTTCACAATTACTAATTTAACAGACAAACTATGTTTTATTGATAGATCCAATAGTAAATTTGCCTTCCGTACACACTGCTGCTGATGCCTAAAATAAGATGTGCAAGATAATCTTGTGCCTAAGGCTTGTTTTGGATAACACAGAACAATTCAACCAAGAGATCTTCAGTAGAGCCCTGCTCTGCAAGGGCTGTCCCTTGCCTTTCTGCTTCAGAAAATGAGCTCAGCATTTCAGTGCACATGCTGCCATCAGCCTCCCCCCTCAGGTGGGCACAAACTCACACGAGCATCAGTCCTGCAGGTTTAGCTGGAAATTAGATTTTAATTTAAGAAAATAATCAGTCTGACAGCACCATGACTTTTAAAATTTGACTGCCTGCATGCTACTGGAAATAGAGGTATAGACTTCAGAGAGCCAGCACCACAAGCAATTCATTTATCTGGAGCAATATTACTTGGCAGGGATATAAAATTATTCTGTATATTTTGGGGAAAAATATTATCCTTAAATTTTGCAGGTGAATGAGCAGATCTTGGGTGCCTTGAGGTCAGCAGGACAATTCCAGCTGCAAGTCTGACCTGGGAGCTTCCAAGACATCTGACTTGTGCAATCACCGTGCCGAAACATCACACCTTGGTCAAACAGGGATGTTGCCACAGACACCACTAACTTTCCCTCATCACACACACAACTGCAATCTAAGTGCACAGTCCCAGCTCAGCTGTCTGTGGGGAAGTTATTGCAGCTGCAAATAACCAGGGTGCCATTAATCTGCTTTCTGCAGCCTTCCCCTTGCATTTAAATCAGTTTCACTTGAGGAAAAAAAAAAAATCCGTTTGTTTTAGCTAGGCTAACTAGTCAGTGATGTGTTTGGCTGGAAACCTGTTATGTTTTGCTGCTTTATCATGTTGCTATTTCCATGTTCAAAAGCTAGTTAAATTATTTACGCTACACTTCATATATTGTGTACAACACTTGCCTTGACACGAACAGCAGCAACTGCAAAGCCAGTTTCCTTGAGCCAGTGCTTCAGAATAACAGAGTGCTCTGTTTTGCAGGGAATGACCCATTCAAAGCTTCAGCCCTCATGCCTCCCAAAAAAAGAAAAAAAAAAAAAAAGAAAAAAATCAAGAGCCACACAGACATAAGTTGACTTCAAAGTCTCAAATAGCAATGTTAATTTAATTCTGGAAAATATTACAAAACACAGAGTACAAAAGGAATAAGCTGAGCATTAGCTCAGTGCAAGAGCCAAGCTGCATCTAAAATTCACTGTGAATGATAAATTGCTTTCAGCCAATAACACCCAGCATTATTTTAAAATGTATATTATAGAACATGTACTTCAAGAGGCTCTGTGAATATTTTATTATACCATCCCAATCATTTACACTGTGTGATATACATCTCACTGTAGTTGCACTCCCTTTTAAGGTACAGTTTGATTTCCTCCCTGTCTTTTTATTTATTTAATCACAACTCAGTTGAATTACCATGTCTTTGCTCATCAGCAGCCAAATTGGGCATAGAGTTGAAAAGCCCCGAAAACTCTAGAAGTACTTCTGTGGCCAGAAAAAAAAAACACCTCCTCAGGTATCTCAGAAGTCTGAAATTGCACTCTGGTGACCATCCCTCACCAAGGGAGCTCACAGACCTCCAATCTCGCTGTTCTGCAACGTCACCCAGCAGCATTTAAGGAAAATACAAAATTTCTTTAAATGTGAGGGAGCAGTGATGCAGCAGGATCTGCTGATGTAAAAGCCAACATCCTCTTTTCCTGAAATCCACTATGTTCACTCTAGCACAGAGCAAGCCTTTACTGATGCTTTTCCCTTGTGAAAAACCAACAGCCACCTCTGCAAACTGGAGTATCATTTTTCAGTGTCACCTCACTTTCCACTACATTCCAATTGGTTCTGGCATTTACCCACTAAAGCAAGGGCTGTGTACAGTGACACATAATGGCAATAAACACCACACACACACTCCTAGATAATTCCAAGCAATGGTTATCTCTAGTAGATCCTATGTTGCCTCCCTAGGATATCATCAGAAAGCAGCATGGTGCTGTAAAGACAAGCACTGCAACAGAGCTTGTGCCTAAGGAGTTCACAGCTTTATTTCCCTGTATTTTATCTGTATTTTGGTATATTGAAAGCAATAACTTGTACATACAGCAGACCTGGGGTCACAGGCTAGGGAAGGAGATTATAAACACAATCTTTTGGTATAAAATATTACTACACTTTCCATATTGATCAGTAAGCCCAGGAGCTGCTAAGTGCCTTATTGTATATTATTATTAAAATTCAGTTAAGACGCATTTTACTGAATCAGGTCAGGGCCTGAGTGTTCCTTCCAGTTCAAGCCTTGATATTGCACAGATCTTGTGAATTGAGTCATAGATTTTGAGAAACATTACAAGTCAAATCAATATTTTATAGCCTTCTCACAGACCGTAGTCTCAAACTCTATCAGCGTGGTGTTCTGAACAGAAGGATTTGCAGGAGCTAAAATAATTTACACTAATAAGGCACTGACCCATGCAGTCCTTAATGATCATTTAGCTTTGGCAATACTTCTGACTGCTACTGAGCTGCTTGGGAGTTGTGGGGGTTTTTTTCAGCAGAAGACTCCTACATCAGATTAAGGACATAAGCAGTAACCTAACCACAGGGCTCAGCCTTGTTCCATGTAAATTCATCCCCATTATATAAACAGCTAAATTAAGAAATGAGGTATTTAAAACAAAGAGGTTAAAAGAGAGCCACAAATACACAAACAAACATCACAGAAATTCTTAATTCCATTTCTTGCCTTGTTTGCTTATTGAAGTGCCATATGTTGCTGCAAGTGCTATGAAAATATCATAAGATCATAATTATAAGGTTTGTTGAATTATAGAGTAAAGAAGCCACTTATTTACATTTAAATATGAACAGTGGTAATTGAAATGTCACATGCTTCTCTGTTCTTGACTCCAGAAAAATATTTATCTACCAACAGCTTGATGTGCTTTCAACAATGGCCTGGATTCATGAAAGGGACTGTTACTCATCTCACTCTCTGCTTTTATTTATTTCTCCCTTCTGATTTACAAACTCAAGCAGGGGCTCCTGAAGTGCTCAGGCACTGACGTAGCAGTGAAGACACTGCAACGCAAACAGGATTGTTACTAAGTTGGTGTTCAATAATTCTCAGACCTGTCGGTATTGGAAGCCCTGCTATAGATTTAGGAAATCAATTTTAAATTGACCTCATTGAACTGATGCAAAAACCAATGGTGGATGCATTTAAACTGATTAGCTCTTCTTAAAGTCCAATAGCAAGCAAACTCAACTCAATCCAATGCTGAGTACACACAGAGAGCATTACAAGAGTACGAAATGAAGACTGCACTAGCTGAACCAGGGCCTTTAAGGGGAAAAGGCATCCAGAGAAGCTTCAGCGAAGGCACTGCAGCCCTGGACAAATTCTGCCATGTCAAACTCACCTATAAATGAGACCTGAAGCTTGACCCTCCTTACAACACTACCAGTTTTAGCAGAAAGCCTCCAATAGGTTCAATTCCACTAAGCAAGATGAAAAGAGGAGCAAAAGCCCAAACCAGAGGAAAGCAGCTGGCCCTGAACAGCAGGTTGCTCAGACCCCCAGAGCAATGAGCAGTAAGTCCCAGGGAGGCAGGAAGTGGCCTTTCGGCACAGTCACTTCTTAAAGATTTACCATCACCTGTCCTGGGAAAGGCTCTCTAGAAAAACCCATAAACCAGCTAAACTTGAGCCTGGGCCTTCTCAGAGGAAGTTTAATTTTCATTGCAGGCAGCTAGAAACCCTCTTCCCCCTGAGGCATGCCCCAAATCGTGTCTCTGGCTGTCATGGAGAGCAGAGAGAAGCTTGCAGGACTAAGAGTGGCACCAAAGAAAAAGAGGTCTCAGGTTTTATTTTCTTAATAAAAACAAACAAACAAAAAAGTGTTTTGCCTAACCTCAAAATATTCAAAGATTTCGAAAATGATTTTTGTTGTCAATCTTTTTTTTTTTTGTTAGATATTAATAATTCTCATCATGCAAGGACTGAAGTTTGGGCTTTTCTTTTATTGGTCTTTCTCCAAGAGGGCTCTTTCACTACACTGCCTGAGAACCCACAGGATTTTACCAGCTCTGTTTAATAGCCACACACTCCACTTGTGAGTTAATGGTAAAGCTTTCAGTTAACAGAAGCAGTTTTAGACTAATGCTAAACCAGTGAATCCCAGTCACCTGCTCTGTTTCCCTCTACCTGTCCCAAAACACTCCTTGTTTTCCGGTTTAATAATTAAATGTACCAAGGCCTTTACTGAAGACTCTGAAAACAAACTATAGGCTGACTGGAGTTTAGTGAGAACAGGTAACATTTGCAGGGAAGCACTCAAGAGAGGAGGAAAAAAAATATTTGGGAGCAGTCACAGCTTGTATCAAACACAAACAGAAATCTTCAAAGTCATCACATCAAAGACCAGCAGAGATGGGTCTCTGCTGGATTGTGTCACTCAGTTTGTGGCAGAGCACACACACCACAGTGGCAGGAATGGCCAGTACCCAAGAGTGAGACCAGCATCTCCAAAGCAACGGGTCAGTAAACAGCATAATGAAATGTGACAGTAACTTCATTTGTAAAATATACACTAAAGCTATCAGGGCAGAAGTGCTAATAGCAAGGGCAACATTTGCATAATTACACTGACTTAAAGGCTCTGGTCTTAAATTGACCTAACAAGGTCTCTCACTGATGCAAACCACGGTGGGCTGTGCTGTTACCAGACAGCTCCGTGCCCTGGGCTTTGGCTGCTCCCCACGCCAGGACACACAGCCTGTGACAGAGCCAAGAGATTTCCACTGCTGGGGCTCCAGGAACACACCTCTGTTACACTCAGTGTTAATGATCAGGTCTGGCTAGTGAAGGATACTGGGTTTTAAACTGTCTGCATTTCTTTGATGTCAAAGATCTGCCAGATGACTCTCACCGTTACCCCTCATTCTCTGAGCTCCCACAAAACAGCTGCACTTCATCACTGTACCACACAGACTAGGCTGGCAGAACAAATATGGGGCAAATTAATAGCACAAAAGGAGTACAAGTGCAGACTACACTGATGCTATCTTTAAAAAATATACCACCCTTGGGCACAGCAAGAACATTCTTCCCACATGAGTTTGAAGCATTCTCTGCAGAGTTCATTCATTATGTCTATGAACAACATAGTTTTTTATTAGTCTTTTTTAGCCATTCATAAATGACTTAATTTTGTATTTATTAAACAAATCAATATTGTTTTGTTCACATTGTGGGGTTTTTTTTTCACAAGTTTAACTTCGCTTGCTGCTGCCCAGGGCTTATTTGGCACACATGACAAAAACCAAAGGCACAGAGATGACAAAAGCTAGCCACTGCAGTCATGGTGCAACCCAGCTCCAAACTGGGGACACCCAAACTGGATCCTGGGAGAGCAACACACACAACCCTGCACACAAATTCTCTGCAAACAAGAGCCACCTGCCCAGAGCAGGGGCAGATTGAATGAGGCCATTTCCCACCTGTGCCCACAGCTGCAACACTCAGGACCCCTTACAGGCCACTGCCTGCTCATCCCTCCCCAGCACAGCACACAGGGGAGGCAATCAGTTATTTCTGCAGTGAAACCCCGATGGAAGGAGGCTGAATAAGCATTTAGGCTCAACAGAAGAGTACAGGTAAAACAATCTTTAGGGCAACATTTTTACTGAGTATTGTTATGCAGTAAAGAGACACAGAAAGCGATGAGAAGCACAAGCAAGCCAGGCAAGGACCTCACAGCGAGGCTATTCCAACACTGCTGACTGCCCACTGCACATTTGCTCAGGCTTTTACTAGTTCTGCATAATCAAAGAGGCACTGGGAGCTGATGCGTGAGGAACAAACCGAGCAGAGGAACAAGTCTTTGTCCATCTTTTAGGGCTCAGCCTTTGGGACCCTGCGCTGTGACGTGCAACTGAAGCTTTGGAGAAGCAGCACTTTCCAATGTTCCCCCTCTGCCCCCAGCAAGGCACCCAGGCAGACCCACCACTGCAACAGGAGGTGGTACAACCAACTCACCTTTCACTCTCAGCAGAAGCCAGTGAAATATATACAAATATCTCCTCCACCACTACCACCAGTACAGATCTCTGATGCTAAACCCACCCAGCAAAAACAAGAAGACAATAAAAAACCCCAACAAAATAGCCATGGTAGCTATGAGCCCTCCCCTGGTAGATATTTAAACATCAGACAACATCATCTTCATATTAAACTCTTCCTTGAAAATAATAAACATTGCAGATTCCCATTCCATCTTTGTTACATTTTAGTATTCTTTGCTTCATTGCCCATTTACAAATCATGAAGAATTCATAGATGAATAATGGACTGAGAATAATACCCGTACATGTATATATAAAAACATAAAACTCAGCACAGGCCAGGAAGAGGATAAGCTCTTCCTAGGCACAGTAAATTAAAGACTAAAGTAATAAAATTAAAAAAATCAAACCAATGTTGTTAAGTGTCTAAAATCCTCTCCAGTGACTCTGATGAGCAGTCATTATTCTGTTCCACAGTAAAGCATATAATTTCATTGCCCATAGAGTCTTCCTGTGATATATAAATGAATTATTTCCCCCATTGTCTCTAGAGAATTTACAACACATTAAATTTAGCTCCTCTGTCTCCTCCAAGATGATATGCTACTCCAGCTACATGTTGCTCTGCACCTTGACCAAGGATGGAGGTACCTCCAGCCTCTGCTACTGAGGTGTTCTCCAACCTCAGAAAAACCCCTCTACCCACCTCTCTTCCCCCCTGCCCAGGAAGACCCCTGGCAAGTGCAGCCTCTCCCAAGGCACTTCCCAGGCCCAGCACAAGTGGAAGACACAAGAACAGGGGATACACCACAACATTCCTGACCTACCTCGGGCAGTCCACGCTGCAGCCACACACCTCGTGCTCCTGCTTCCAGCCACTCTTCACCCTAACCCACAGCCCAGCTCCTACCACCAACCACTCCCACGCCTTTCTCCTGCTCCAGGTGTAACAAATCCACTTAATTAAGACCTCAGAGGGGAACTTCTTTCTTGTCCTAAAATGGAGCTGCAAATACTCTCAGCCGTGGGCAATCTCCAATCAAGCTGTGGGGGAGCAGGACTGGCACTCAGACCCACCTGTGGCTGCAATCATTCACATCACCATTGCATTTTGATATTATTTATAAAATCCACATTTTTTGTAATATGTGATGAACCCTCCAAAGCATATGTCTGAGGTTTTTACTCAACCCCACTTGGGAGACCAGTTTCTCACCCTCCTCCTTCAGTCTTTTTTTTTCTTTAACGGGATATTTGAAGTGACAATCTCTACCTCAGAGATATGCACAACCAAAGAACCCAAATTCCATTTTCAAAAGTAAAGTAGGCCCTTGGCATACAAACTGAATGGACTTCCAGAAAAATTCATGCCCTTAAATCACGCATGGAATGAAGTCACCTCCACAACAGGCCTGGTGAAAATGTTATCTACAGTTTGTTTTTAACTTTAAAAAAAAAAAAATATTTGTTAATTTTTTTTAAAAAGTTCATTGATGATTATTACTTCCTAGTAGAAATAATGGTGCCTTCTCATTGTGAAAGTCTATCAGTGAAAACATATACCCTTTTATGAGCTAAACTGTTTGGAATAACTTTTAAACAATTACTCAACTCCTCTGAAATTTCTTTCATGGGATTGAAGGTTTTTCCTGTATCAGATTATTTGGATTTCTCATGGATTATGCATTTCTCAAAAATTCACTCTTTACAGATTAAAGAGAGAAAGGGAAGTTAGAAATGATACAATAGTAAAAAGATCAGTAAAGAAAAATATTTTAAATATTAATGACCAAAGGGGAAATGGAAACACATTAAAGGCAAATGTGAGAGCTTTTAAATATGTTATTAAAATTGATTTATAAATGAGACTCTTCTTTAACCACGTGCTTTAGCCTTCACTACTTATTTCCTTCTGCTGTCTTTCCAAGCATTGGTGTCACCACGCAAAGCATTAAGGAAAGATATCCAGAAAATATTTAGGCTGCCAACAACTATGGGCTGTTCAAACTGGGAAACATCATTACACTAAGAATCTCAGAGAATGAGATGAGCAATCACCTATTTTCAAGTGCTGCAAAACCTTGGGCACTTGCAGGACATCTGTTCCAGGTGAGGTTGGGGGCTCCCTGGCTGGGGCTGCTCTGCTCAGCCCACTGCCCAGAGCCACCCCATGGGCCCCCATGGGAACAGGGGGGAAGGAAGGACTGCTCAAGTCCACAAATGCAGACACTAATTACTTACAAAGGCAGGAAAAGACATTTGCCATTTCTGGTGTCCTCACCCTCCCTTCTGCACAGAAATGATGCTCCTCACCCACATGGCTGCACAGGGGCCCCAGCCGGCTCTGAGGGCTGATCCACACGCAGGGCAAACCAGATCAGCATTTCCACTGCAAAGTGTCTGCAGGCTGATGGTGAAGGACTGGAGAAGGCTGTCCTGTGCAGCTGGATGGGAGCACACAGCATGCTGCAAGCCCCTTCCTTCTGCACCAGATCCCACATAAATTACCCCCAGGAGCCTGCATTTTTGGGATGTATCTTCTGGACCTTTTCAGCTTTGAAAACTCTTCCAGTGATGCAACACAGGGCCAGGACAGCACATTGCAGATCACTGACTGGCATGTCCAAGCCCAAGCTGCTGCAGCTTTCTGAGCAGCACATGGCACAGGGTGTATCACACACCCAGCAAGGAGCAGCATGTGAAGCCATGTGACCTCTGGGTCACTTTTTATTAAAGGACACAGTAGCAGATGTGTATTGCACAAACAGCCCAATTAACACAACCAAAATTGTGGAAATTATCCTTGAAAGGAACAAATTTTGTGCACTAATTTGTGTAAATGGACAGTATAAAAGTTCATATAACAGTATATGTTTAACAAATTAAACTTGATTTAGCTTAGGTATGAAAAATGTTTTATTGTAAAGCTGTTATCCATCACAAACCACCACAACATTACAGGCAAAGACTCCAAAGAGAAACATAAAACATCACTGAGAACTACAGATCTTGTAGGTTGGACTTTGTGGTGAGAATGGTCCACAAAACTCCTTCTGCATGTCCTCATAAGATCCTTTTTATAGCAGGTTATGAATCATCACATGATATCTTTAAATGGATGATCAATACTATATTTTCCCATAAAACGTTTGGTTTGAAATCCGATTTTAAGTGCATTAGAGTTTTTGTGCACTGAACGAGTGAGTGTCATAATAAATTGTCATCAAATATGAAGGAAATATAGCTTAGATTAATTGCCATATTTATTTATGAGTCTATAAAATACATTGTGAAAGTCCTGGCACATTTTTGGGATACCAGCTTGAACTTTCAAGCAAGTTAAAAGCATTAAACGAGACTGGAAGTAGATTTATTATTGGAATGTTTTTAATTGCAGTTTCAACCAGACACAGGTATTAGAATGGCTGTGCCCTTAATGGTCGTCTCATGTGTTTTTTCTTTAAAAATGATATACTTTCCATATTTTTATTGATTTCATAAGATTTATTGTAGATTAGTGCTGCTTGTGTGTGAAATTGCAAGTGGTCCCAGCTTCCCCAGAGTAGCAGGATGCAGATGGCCCATTGCCACAGCCACTCCTCCCCAGTGCTCCCCCCAGCCCTCAGCACAGCCTGAAATACTGGTGAAAGGAAAGACCAGAGAAAAACCTGAATTACCTGAAGGAGACCGGCAGAAGAGTCCTCAGCAAACTACCCAGAGTGCCCTGTTCTGCACTCATTTCTACAAATGCAAAATGGAGTTAATTCAGACAGGATCTGGAGGTGGAATCCAGCTGAGCCCTTTCTTTACTCAAAAGTTAACTAATGAAGAGGCTCAAGGCCAACTTATTTAATGGGGTGGGACTAACTGTCTTAAGTATTTTCTGGTTTTGGAATAAGTTATAAGCTCTCTATGTTTCTAATGTACAACAAACACAGCTGAGGTTTTGTAAATTAGAAATGAAAGTAAATAAGAAAGCAGTTCTGATATTCATGTTTAATAGCACACAGAAGTTGGTGAAGAACACCAGTTTCTTGGAAGAGAAGGCACAGTTGCATGTAACTAGCACACTAATTTAAAAATAAATCCTGGAAATTATAGCAAGCAGACTAGGTAATGGAATAAAACTGTCATTCACTGCCACAGAACAAAAATGACAAACTATACCTAAGGTGATATTAAATTAAAAACCTTCAGCTTGGCAGCCAAATGATTCCTTCACACCAACTGTGCACGAGCTGATGCAAAGGCCATGAAAGCACAGACACAGCCTGGTGGTTAATGGTGAACCCTGCTCAAGATGTGTCAGACCAGCAACAGCCTTGTCACACACACACATTAAAAAAAAAAAAATTAAAAATTATTCTATTGATTTTACTGGAAACTGAATCCACTGAGGGATCAGCCTGAATGTGACACTGCCCTGAGTCTCCCAGTATAAGTTAATCCATATCTCAGCAAAGCACAAACAAGTTATCAGAGGTGAAGTTCTCATGAGCTTTGTGTATGGTGTATCTTCACCAGATGAACTCATACTTTATAGAATAATCTACAGTAATCTGAGGAAAGCTAGTACAGAAATGTTGGACAACTCTGACTCAGAGAACTCTCAAAAAAGAAGTATTTCCTCCTTAGCCAAGTATGTTTTCACAAGTCACAGTGATCATAAGTAAGTGATGGCCCCAGATCCAAGGGAAAATACCACCCCAGAGCATGGGGAAGATTCATTTCCAGCTTCTACCCACTTGGCTGCCTCTTGGCACAGAATGGTCCAGATTAAAGCCCTGGTCCAACCATCCTCCAACTCCAGTAACACTCAAGCCCAAATGTCAATTTTGCAGCCATTTCCTAAAAACTTAATCACAGCAAATACAGTGATGACCTGAGATTCGGCAAACACATCAGTCATTATGAAAGTGATGCTGGGAGTCAAGTGGAGCTGCCAGTCCTTGGAGAAGAGGTGGCAGGGTGAGGTGGCAGGGTGAGGCCACCACAGAGGACTGATAGGAAGAAGCAGCTCACTGTCACACAAAGGAGCCCATGCCAAAGTGGTGCTTAGGGATCCCTGCAAATACTATTACTACCTTCATCTGTCTCTTACCTAATTTCCAAATGATATCTTAAATGGTTCTCATTCAGCCATCCACCCCGATGAGAGGGCTTGGAGAAGCAAAGCAAAGGTCCATCCCTGTATTTGCTTGACTTTTCACATACCAAACTTGTGTAGCTTCTTAGATTAACAAGCCCACATACATAACTCTCTGGAAGTCCCCTTTCAGAAGACAAGTGTCCAAAGGCAAAGTTATTCCTGATGCATTTCAAATGTGACAAAAACAAAAAGCTACTTTCGGGTTTAACCTTCATCTGACAAGGTACCAACCGTTACCTCAGCAATTACACCTCACCCCCTAAATCAGTGTATGGCCCACGCCTCACTGTGCCAGCTCTCCCTGCTGTCCTGAACACAGTTCTTCCTATTTTGTGCATGTATGTTAAGCAGTTAAAAAGCTTTATCTTTAACAAGATATTAATCTTAATATTATCCTAATATGTTTCGTCTTTTCCTGCCTCTCATGCAGAAATCAGTCTTGACAATAGCCACTGAGATAAGGGCAGTAACCAGCAAGCTTCACAATAAGCCATCATATACACTATTTTAGTTTGTCAAAACAATTAGTGTTCATTTTGGCTTTATTCAGTTAAATCTGCAGTGACTGATCAGTATAAATTATGTATTAGGCTGCCCAGCTGTACTTGTTTATTCATGCATGGACTTGAAGAATTTTCATTTTCTCAGTACAAAAAAGCAACAGCCAAAAAAATCCCCCCGTATTCCAAAATATAAAGACACTTTCTTCTCAGCCACATTTCTGCTACATGTTTTTGAAGCTGCTTTCTTCTTACTCTGCTTGTTTCAATTAACCTATTATTTCATTTGCAGTTATCGGCAGCTGCATTTGCATCGGTAGTAAGCACATACTGTTACTTTCACCCTTTGCAATTACCTCCTAAGCAAAGCAATATCAGAGCTAAACCAAATGATGGTGATTTTAAAAGCATCAAAAATCGCATTGTTGGCTGCATTTGAACTCCTGCCTCGCTTCAAGAAGAACTGCTTGCAGAAATGTTTACACTTAAGCCTCACAGTCCTCTCTTTCAAGAACAAAAGTTTGTGAATCAAGAGAGATCATTTTCTGCTGTTGTTCGTGTTTATAGTCACACAGTCCTCGCTAGGACAACTGGGTGAAAGCAATGCACGTTGTGGGGGTGGGATGATACACTTGTATGCAGGGAGAGAGATGACACAGATTTAGAGAAAGGAAAGAAAAATCTGCAGTGACCACGTACAGGATCAGTTACGCTTCTCCGAGACATGGTGTATGAGCAGAATGGAAATCAGGCTGTTGAAGCTGATTTCCTGTGATTAAATATTGGCAAACTGCACACTCCAAACCAAAGGCACCCTCTGCAAAGCCAGGTTCAAGAACTTGTTAACAGAAGGTTTATGCCAATATTTACAAATCACAGAAAGATGTTTTGGCAGCTTTGACACGCAGAGTACAGTTGCTCAGTGATGGACAGGCAGGGTGAATGGTGGCAGTGCTCAGAAGAACACAAAGAGCCAGAGTTTGTGTCCTCCTGAAGAGCTGGGGAGCACAGCAGAACTCGTATTTGTTAATGGGAATGCCATTCAATCTCCTGGACTGTAAGGGGAATCAAAGGAGCCACCTCGGTGGTTCTTGGGCATGTCTAGAAAAAAGTATGCTGCTGAAATACCTCCATAGGGCAGAGTGCTCTAAGTGGAGAGAGCTGGGTTGGAAAAGGCCATCCCCCAAAGCTGGGCTCCGCTACAATGTACCTGACAGGTAACAGAATAGCTTTCACGTTGATTGTGCACGATAAAGATTGGCAAGCTCAGTGTTTGCAGTGATCTGCAATATCTCTGTTATAAAAGTGCCTTTGCACAGTGAATTCTGCCCCGGTTTCGGTGGCCACTGTGCTCATTGCTTCAGTGAGGAGCCCGGAGCCCTGCATACAACCTGCCAGCACAAACAGTGCCAGCGACAACTCCCTTGGGCTGTGAGCACAGGCAGGATGAGCTACCCTGTTGTTTCTTCCATCAAATAACATAAGGAGTGATCTTGTGGAAAGACTAAATTTTGCTGAATTAAGTGCTTTGGAACAAGTGGGTTTATTACTTTAGAATTAGCATAATTTCCCCCATAGGGATTCTTGCAATTAAATAATTAGCAATAATGTTACCCAAAGGTGTTCTTTAATGAATTTTCTTAAGTTACTGCCCCCGCTAACAACAACTGACACGGCTCGGGTTTACACCGCTTGAGCGCTCCGTCCTGCCAGGCTGCGGGCGACGTCAGAGGGCTGTCACAGGCGGCCCTGAGCTCCGGACCGCTCCGCTCACCCCGGCGGGGCGGACACGGCTCCGGCGCCCCGCGGGCAGCTCCGGGCTCCCCGTGACCCCGACGGCGCGGGCAGAGCGCTCCGCTCCCGTGCTGAGCGCGGAGAAGCCCCGCCGGTACCCGGCTCCGACAAGGGCCGCTGTGCCGGGGCACGGCGCGGGTCCGCCCGCCGGCTCCCGGCGATGGGGGGGACAGGGGCCGCCCAGGTCGGGGCGCGGAGCGGAGCGGCCCCCGGGCCGGGCCGGGCCGGGCCCGCCGCGCATCGCTCGCGGACCGGCAGCGCCACCCGTCGGGGAGCGGGGCGGCGGCGGAGCGGAGCCGCTCCGGCGGGGCGGGCGCGGGCACGGCGGGGGGGCTGCCCGCCGCCTCCGTGGGACGCGGCCCCGCCGTGTTCGGGGCATGCCGGGCCGCCCCGGGCCGGCGAAAGTTGTGGGGGTTTTTTCTCGGTTTTCTTCATGAACTGCCACCGGCAGAGCATGGGCGGCCGGCCCGGGAGCGCCGCGGCAGCCCCCGGCTCGGGCTGGGGGTGGGTGGGGGAGAAATCCCCGTTTACCTCCCGGTGATCTCGCTTCAAAGGCAAATTCGCAATATGTAAGTCGCTGGTTAAACAAGGGCATTTCCAGTTGTTAATTGATGCAATTACGCCGTGGCGGTAACGGGCCGGTCGGGCTGCAGGCAGCCAGCCATCCATCACCGCCCCGCTGACCTGCCACCGCCCCGGCCCCCCCGCTCCCGGAGGGACCATCACGGAGCTAAGGGAGAAGAAGGGATGTCCCGCTCAGCACTCCTTCGGGAAGTGGGCTTCGGCTTTCTGTCCCGGCGCCAGCCGTGCCCCTGCCCAGGCAGGCAGCGAGGTCTGCCCCCGCTCCCGTGGCCCCGGGACGCCGCGACGGGCAGGGCAGCCGAGGCGGGGAGCTCGGCTCAGCGGCTGCCATGCGGAACCGGGGCCGTGTCGTAGCAGCGCCCGGCCCGGGGGATGGGCGGGGGGCAGCGGGAAGGGCCGGGGGTGCTGCGCCGGCCGGGCCGGCCCCGAGAGCTCCTGCCCCGGGTGCGCCCAGGCCACCGTGACCCCTGCCCGGCGCTCGTCCTCCCCGCGGCAGGCCTGGGGCAGGGGCCACGCTGGGGCTGGTGGGTGCCTCGATGTCCCCCACTTGATGTTTATTCCCCTAAGACAAATTTGGATTGCGTTTAAAAAAAGAGTGAAAGGGAAAAGAGACCAACCGCAAGGCACCCCCACTCCCGCCTTTGACGTGCATCACAGCACAACATTAAACCAACATGGAACAAGTGGCGAGAGCGGGCGCGGGGCGCTGCCTGCTCCTGCCCGCCGCTGCCTGCTGCTGCCGGCAGGGCCGTGACGTCACCCCGCTCCTCGCCCACCGATGAACGCTAAAGACCTATAGAGCAGAAAATAATACAACAAGCAAGCTCCGTATCTTGCAAGCCCTACGTGATTTTCCCCCCCTCTTTGAAAAAGCCCCTTTGCACTTAAACTCTCTATACATGTGGGGTGGCTTTTTAAACTCCCTCTATACAAACATATCTATTAAGAGCGATGGGAAGTGGGGGGTAGCCTATTCTTTTAATCCAGGCACCAACCCCCCCCCCCACCGCCTCAGATGTCTGGCTGCTTTTCTTAAGTGCAATCATCTATAATTGAGAAAAAAAAAAAAGCCATACGTGGAAATGTGTGTGTGAGAAGGTGCATCTTGAAGCAGGGTTTAGTTACAATCGATCTTGGGGGGAAAATATTGCCTATGGTCCAAAAATAAGGAGCAACTATGTCCTTCTCTCAGTTCGGATACCCCTACAGCACCACTTCACAGGTAAGGCGAGTGAGCAGCACTCACTTTTGTTTAGATTCTGCTGCTGCTGTCCAGATGTCTTGTCCCCCCCTCCCTTTTTTTCTTCCCTTTCCCTTACTTAGAATATTTTTTTAAAAGGGCACATCTGGAGCCTTTTTTTAAAAAATGTGCGTGTGTGTTTATGTCTCGTTTGTGTTGTGTTAGGCTTAAAACAAATAACTCGCAGTGTGCACAGCAAAGGCGTGTAGGAAACCGGTAATTCCCCCTCCTCCCCACCCTCCACCGTTCAGTTTTAAGTGCAACAAACAAATAAAAAACATAAATCCCGGCTACGGCCGCTTTCCGAGCCCGCGGAGCTGTCCCGCGGAGCGGCCGCGCTGCGCCGGACGCTGCCCCCGCCGCGCCGCTGCCGCCCGGACACCGCGGAGGGTGTGCGGGCAGCGGGAACCGGCGCTCGGGGCTTCATTGGCGTTTCTGTGGAACCGGGCTGTGCCGTTTCCTCCCCCCTTCCTCCACGGGTCGGTCCTTTTCCTGTGTTTTATTAGGATCCGTACAGAGATTTTTTTTTTACCCCCTCATGCGATTTCCCGAGGACACCCCCCACTCACACCAAGACACCCTGTATTAACTAAGTCGTCGCTATAGCGTACCTCGAGTCACGATTTATTTGGGTAGAATTATTTATACACCGTAATCACTGCAAGATGTGCCTCTTTCGCTTGGGAAGTTAGCTGTCCCCTTGAAGTTATTGAAATCAAATGCCTTCGATTGCGTTAGCTGACATATTTACTGCTGTGTCTATTGTCAAATTAACTGTAATCGCAACTTTTTGCCTTTAAATCAATGCAGATGGACCGAGCGGGGGCGGGAAGGATGGAGCCGTACGGATCTCATGCCCTTTTCCAGAGCAATTTTTTCCTTAAAGTTTTGCCTGCTTGATTAATCGTGCCCCCTTCCCAAGGGTTTCCTGCTTCCCATTCGGTTTATTTCCCGGTTTCTATAATTAGTTGCTTCAGTCTGTGTTTCCTATCCCCCTCCTCAGCCCCCCCTCCGCACACACACACAGGCACGCACACGCTCCTAAATTCCCCCCGATGGGGCTGCCTCGACAGTCACTCGGCGCCGTCCCGCTCTCTCCTCTCCGCAGTTTTTCGTGCCCGCCAGCCCCAGCACGACCTGCTGCGAGGCCGCCCCTCGCTCCGGGCCGGATGCCTCCTCGGCGCCGGCCGCCGCCTCCCTGTGCTGCGCCCCGTACGAGGGCCGGCTGCTGGCGCCCGGCCGCGCCGAGCTCAATGCGGCGCTGGGCATGTACGGAGCCCCGTACGCCGCCGGCCAGGGCTACGGCAACTACCTGCCCTACAGCACCGAGCCCGCCGCGCTCTACACTGCGCTGGTGAGTGCCCGCCCGCCCGGAGGGGAGAGGGGGGTGCAACAGGCGGGAAACTTCGTGTTTCGCAGCCGGTCTCGGGGCGGGGGGCCCGCCGAGGGACGCGGGAGCGGCGTCGGCCCGTGGCGGGTGGGGGGCGCAGAGGGACTGGGCTGCCGCGGGGAGCTGGGGCTGCGGGGCGCCGTGCGGTTCCCCCTCCTGCTCGACGCCAAACGCGGCCGCTTTCCCTTGCAGAACCCCCAGTATGAAATCAAGGACGGCGCCGGCACGTTGCACTCGGGAATCGCGCAGCCCGCTGCCTACTACTCCTACGATCATTCCTTGGGGCAGTACCAGTACGACAGGTAAAACCCCTTTGATCAGTGCCCGGCAGCATTAGCATCCCCCTGCGAGGCGGCGGCCGACATCAAACGGCGGGGGCTCCGACCTGACAAACGTTGTACAAAAGAAACGAGGCGCCCCGGGAGCAGCAGTCAGCTGAAATCAAACTTGGGAGGCGATGGCAGGAGGGCAGGGGCAGGCGGGCAGATGGGAAGGGGCCACACCGGCCTGTGGCTGGGCCGGACTGGGCTAGGAGGCTCATGTTGGGCTCCCGCCGGCCCCCCCCTCCGTAATCATCTCCTAGCAGGTACGGGACGGTGGATTTCGGTGGTTCGGCCAGACGCAAGAATGCAACGCGAGAGACGACAAGCACCCTCAAGACCTGGCTGTACGAGCACCGCAAAAACCCCTACCCCACCAAAGGAGAGAAAATCATGTTGGCCATCATCACCAAAATGACCCTGACCCAAGTGTCCACTTGGTTTGCTAACGCCAGACGGAGGCTCAAGAAAGAAAACAAAATGACCTGGTCTCCCAAGAACAAAGCGGGGGAAGAAAGAAAAGAAGAAACCCCGCGGGAAGAGGATGAATACAGTGTAGAGGACGAAGGCAGAGGTAGGGGAAGAGGCAGGACGGGCGCCTCGATGGAGCTCGAAGTGACGGCCAATTTCGAGGCCCCCCAACTTCCCCGCACCCGCACTAATGCCCTGCCGCCCCCTTTCTTCCCCGTGTGTGTCCAAGCAGAGCAGAAGAGCTACAAGGAGGACAAGGAGCTGCGGTTCAGCGACCTGGAGGAGGAGGAAGAGGAGGAGGAGGAGGCGGGGAAGCCGGAGAAGGGCCGGGCCAGCTCCCTGCAGGAAGCCCCCAGCCTGGGCGCGGCGCTGCCCGAGGCTCCTCGAAGCGACTGCAGCCTGCCCGGCCCCTTCCACGCCTTTCCCTGCGCCAAGGCCCCCGCCGCGGACTTCGCCCCTGCCTCCTTGGCCGGCCCGCCGCCGCCCTACGCGCCCGCGGAAAAGCCGCGCATCTGGTCTCTGGCGCGCACGGCCGGGGCCAGCGCGGCGCGCAGGGGCAGCCCCGAGGGCCGCGGCGCGGAGGGAGGCGGCGGCTCGGCGGCGGAGCAGCCCCTGCCCGCCAAGGCCTTCCGGAGCTCCGCGTTCAACCTGCAGCCGCTCCCGCGGAGCTGCGCGTCCCACCGCGGCCTGGGGGAGCCGTGCCAGTTCGCGGCGGCGGGCGAAGGTACCCGCGGCGGCGGGGCCGCGGGGACGGGCGGGACCGCGGGCTGGGCTGGGGCGCAGGGCACGGCGTGAGCCCGCCCGCGCAGTGACACTCCCGGCGCTCGGCCGTGCCCAGGTGTCAGGTGCGGACGCCGAAGCTTCCCCGCTCGAGGCGAGAGGGCAGGGGAGGGCGGCGGGGCCGGGCCGGGCCCACCGCGAGCCGCTTGTGTCTGTGCAGGCTTCGGGCGGGGCGCAAAGGGCGGCCCGGGAGGCGCGGAGTTGGGCGGGACCTGCCTGGACAGGCTGCGGACGGCGTTCCGGCCGGTGCTGCGGAGGTGAGGTAGGTGACGGGCCGGCAGCCGGGGCCCCACCTCGCACGAAGCGCAAGCCCACCCACTCGGCCCCGGGACACCGGAGCGGCCGGGGCCGCTGCGTTGCCCCGCTCCCGGAGCTCCCGTCCGGCCGGGGCTGCAACAGCCGGCCCCGGACGCGGCCACTTAATCACCAGTTTATCACCGCTTCTCCCTCCAGCAGGGCCGCCCGCCCCTTCCTGGGCGCTGGCGACGGGGCTCCGGCTGCAGAGAGGCACTCGGCTTGAAGCAACGAAAGACGCCTCTCCCCGGGCCGGCGGTGGCCTCGCGGCTCCGCCTGCCCTGCCCTCGCCAGGGAAGGGCCGCCGCGGCACAACGTGCTGCGCACATGGGACCGAGGGGCACGGCGGGCGGGGCGGCGGGCGGAGCGGAGCGGCCGCAGGACCGGCGCCTCCCCGCCGCACGCTTGCCATGTGTTCAACACCCCGCTAACATCTTGGCAAAAAGAAAAAAAAAAAAGCAAGCCCTAATCTTTTCTCTTTTCCCTCCCACTTCGTGGTTTGTTTCTCCTCTTTCTCCCAAACCTGCGCGCTCCGCTCAGCGCCCAGCTTCGCCAAGGCGCGTCAGTCCGCGGTCGCTACGCGCCATCCCGGGGCGGAGGAGGAGGAGGAGGAGGAGGAGAAGCGGCGCAGGTTACGCCGGACTGTTTCTTTCCCGTCTCTGTACATAGATACAGCTGAAAAGTATTTTTCGGAGTCTCTAATTAACACGGATGAGCTGAACGCCGCGAAGCCGTCAGTGACCCCGGAGCTCTCCAGCCAGGAGCCGGCACAGCCCGGGCGGAGCGGCCACGGGCACCCGCCGCCCGCCCTGGGGCACGGCCGGGGCACCCCCGGGCAGCGGGTGGCGACCGGGCGGCGAAGTAGGACGTTGTTACTGGGTCACCGCCGTCAGTCAGTCAAAAGAGCAGTGCTGCACTTTACAGGACAGACGAGAAAGGGAAACCGTATCTCTGCATTATTTCTGTTTAATTAAAAGTGTCATCAAACACTTTGTGTTCAGACTAATAAACCAAGCAGGGATGAGGAAAGAATGTTTCTTTGTTCCTGTCTCTGGAAGCAGTGGCAATAATTTAAATTAATAACTGTGGTAATTAAGAGGTCATCTATAGATCAACCCGATACCTGCTATTTCCAAGTTCACCGGGGTCAGCATTTACATTAAGTCATTTGTGGTCAATAGAGTCCAATATATTCTGCCTTAATAAATCAGGGAAATCAATCTTGAATATCGAGTAGACTTCTATATGTTTACCAAAGGCTACTCAAGACAAGTGGGGCTCAAGACAAGTGGGGCTGCAGAGCTGGGAGTCCTCTGGGTTTGCGACCGGAGAAGCAGTTCGTAGGGGGAGGGAGGAACTGTAGGTCAACGCAGGGGAGAGGTGGCGGGGCTCTCCCCGTCTTCGGCCCCGGGAACAGCCCCCGTCCCTCCCGGGAGTGGAGCAATCCCGGCTGCGGGGACACCTGTCAAAGAAGGCAAACTGTCGGGTTTTGGAGGGGCCGGGGGGGGGGGAAGGGAGGGGAAGGTAGGTGTACACGGCGGCAGCAGGTAACAGAGTGGCCGGGAGCGGGGTTGGGCCCGCCGGGAGCCCAGCTGGAGACGCTCGGCCACGGGGCTTTCCCGTACACCGGAGCAGCCCTGGGCAAGCGACGGCGCAGCAGCCGCAGTCTGTTGCAGTGACCCGGAGCTTAGAGAAGGGGAAATTAAGCTGCGAAAAGATAAACATTATTTCAAGTCGGCTTTGAAGGATTAGGGCTTGTAATAAAGAGTATTAGGCCCTTTCGAAGGGTTCTTGCCAGGCGACTTTCTCCGCCCCTCCTCTCCCACCGGAGGGGACAGGTATTATCTGCCCTGGGAACACAGCGCAGGTTCCCCTCACGTGCCCGCAGTGGCCTCCGTCCCGTCTCTGTCCCGGCCACCTCTGCCCATCGTGCAGAGGAGCGACCTGGCTCCCTCCGGTACCCTTTGCCCGGCGGCTTTGGAAGAGGCTCCCCAGGGAGTCAGCTCTGCATCGGCCTCCTGAGCTGCTCACGGGAGAAGAAACCTGCACGGCCCCTGCGACCTGGGGGCGGCCAGGAGCTCCCCCGAGCTGCAGGCTCTGCCCCCCGGCTCTGGAATCCTCCGGTCCTAACGGCAAGATCCGAAGGAGGTGTGAAGTCCTCAGGGGTGATTAATTAGCTGGGTGCAGGCTTCGGGGTCTTTTTAAGGCAGGCACGAAGGTAATCTCCAGGAGTCTTAAGACTTTTTTCTATTTATTACTTTTACTCCCCTTTCATTAAAGGTCAAGTGAGCGAGATGCAGATTATCCCGCCCGCCCAGGACTCCTCTGCAATCTGTCACGCCGGCAAGATATGTATCGCAAATCTCTCAAAATATAATCTCCGGGAATCATATTTCGAATACTGTTTTGATTAAAAACCAGAGTGGGGATTGATGGAGAACTAATACCGGGAGCGGAGCCTGCGTGCGCCCAGGCACAAAACTAAAATAACGGGCTCGCACGAACAAATTCAGCGCCTCCAATGCCGTAACAAACGTGTTTAAGCCGTCTCCGGCTGAGCTTTGCTACGAGCTGGGCTTTCTAGCGCGGCAGCTCTGGGAAGTGAACTGGGGTTGTCCGCCGCAGCGGGGGCAGTCGGGCTGTGCTGGGGCACTCGGAGTGTGCTCCTGCGGGGCGGCTCGAGGAGATGGAGCCGGAGGAGAGCGCCCTCGGCCCGGCCCGCCTCAGCCCTCCCCGTCGAGGCACAAACCGGGCGCGCAAGGTGTAGACCCCGCGAAGCCGAGGGAGCGCCGCAGCGCAGCGCACACGCACCCCACCCCCGCAGGGCACCCCACTTGGCTGTGGAGGGACGGGTGTCCCCCTTTCCCGCAGCCCGCCGGGACGCGCTGGCACCGGCCGCAGCCCCGCATCGCCCCCCAATTAGCGGCCGCGGGGGCGGGCGGGGGCGGCTCGTTGACGCGTCCCCCGCTGGGGTGGGAAGTTTCTAAAACAAAGTCGCCGGGCTAATGGCCCCGGGCGGGAGCGGCGGGGCCGCGCACACTCCACTGCGCCCGCTCAAAGGCAGCGCGACCGCGGGGCCGCCGCCGCCTCCGCCGCGCTCGCTAATGAAGTTTTGTCAAAGACAATTACGGGCCCGGCGGGGGCAGGAGGCCGCGATGAAAAGGCGCCTTTGTGCGGCCGAGACGGCGCGGCTCCCCGGCCACCCCGGCCCTTCCTGCGCCCCCGCGGTGACCCCCGCGCCCGGCCCCGCTCCCCGCGGGGGCAGCGGCCCCGGTGCCCGGCCCCCAGGTAAGCGCAGCGACGGGCTGGTGCCGGCAATGAGCCTCCCGGAGCGGGAGTTTATCAGCCCGATCCGCGGACGAGGGAAGCAAGCCCCGAAAATTGGGGGCTGAGCCCCTTCCCGCCTCTCACACCCCTGGCTGAGGGTTTCTACTGTCTCTTCCCACCCCAGACGGGCTGCTGCGACGGATTCCTGCTTCAACGCTGTTGCATTCAGTAAATGGGAGAATTCATCCAAAAACTGACCATCGAGCTGGCTAAATCTGTTTAAATTTACACCAGAAAAACATGAAATTTGGTTCTTGGACTGTGGCTGCCTTCGGCTGCATCTGGGTGGAGAGGATGTCTGGAAGAACAGGTCAATAACCATCTTTCACCACCTTTCCCAAGATCCCAGCACTGCTCTTGTCCTCCATCTGTGGTCCCTGGTCACCCCTTCCCAGCACCTCACCTCCCTGCCATCCCCAGCCAACATGGGCAGCACAAAACATGCTGGTGCTCTCCTAGAGAGCACAGGGAACCATTTGTGAGTCATGAGAAGGTCTGGACAAGACAAGTAACCAGCCGGATTGGTGCTTCCCAGCCTTTTGAAGAACAATCCTCCTTTTAGGAACATAAGAGAGAGGAAACCTTCCTTTATTCCTGCACAAGCACATGAGGCCAGTGGCCCTGACACTGAAATGGTCTGGGCCCCCTCACTTCCAGCTGGCTGGTATTTGCCCATGCCCTCAAACGGATGTCCTTTCCCCCTACAGGTTTCCTATCCCACAACAGGGATGAATTTTACTGGCTTTGCAGCAGCAAAACCCTTGGAGATCCCTTCTCAAAGGTGTCTACAGCAGAAGTTTTAGCATGATGTGGCCATCGGGGTTATGGAGCAATGGATTGGAGCAATTAGTTCAGAATGATCTCAAAAGCTGCACAAGCAGCTCCCCAGGCCAGGTGTCATTTCAGGATCAAAGCATCTGTTAGAGGAAAATCATTTTTGCCATTGTATTGCTTTTTTGCCTTTTTTTTTTTTTTTTTTTACCTACTGTTCATCTGAAAATAAATTACAGGCCAGAACAGGTGGATAACATTCTGGAATGATTTAATGATTTATTTAATCTGGATTCTCTTCCAATCTACTTAGAAGGATGAATACTTTTTTTTTTAGCCTGAATCCAAAAGCCTGGCTTTTCATCTAAAGAAGAGAAAATACCCTAAAACTGCTCTGCTGCTGTCAAGGTGTACTCCCCACCACTGTTAATAATCCAGTGGTAATGTCTGCCCTCCGAAGAGCCTGAGGGGAAAACCTCAAGAAAACTGAGCAGAAGATTTTGGTTTTTTTTTCTTTCTTGCCCTCTTCCTAGTGCTCTAGATATTACTTCACTTCCTGGGACAGTGTCTGGGTAATAAAATAACTGACTGTAGTGTTCAATCACTACCCCTTACATCTTAGTGTGTGCAAGTTTAAGAACTGAGATGACCACTCTCTGACTTTCCCTCCTGTTAGGAAGCTTTGCATTCCACTGGTTCGGAGCAGGAATGGACACACGTTGGAATCTCCTGCTGCAGACACCTATGGATCCACTGACACCAAGTGAGGTCAGCAGCAATTCCCTCAGGCATGTTCACACGAGGCTGGTATGCTGTTCCTCAGTGAGCAGTTCCTAACACAGGACCTTCCTTCTTGAGTAGACACGGTTTTGCTACAGAGGGATTAGCAAAATCATTGCCCACTTACTCAGAGGTGAATTTCTGATGTTTGATTGCAGCTAGAATAAGATGTTTTATGGGAAAGATGCTTTCAGGACCTGTAAAATGCTGAAATTGATGAATTAACTCCCTGGATGGCTGGGTTTGGTACTTTAGTCCCACTGGAGTGGTAATGCAGATGTGCAGAGTGGGACAGGAGTGACAAAATGCTTTCAGATACAGTGAAGGTTACAGGATATGTAAGGAGTTGTAGTTACCACTGCCAGGACTTTTCCACTTCACATGCCTGTCCACTTTAATGGTTTAAATTAAGGTCTTAAAGTTACTTTAATCCACCAGACTCAGCATGTGCACCAGCAAAACCATACTTTTTTGTTGTTTCGTTCTGGGGTTTTTTGGTTGGTTGTTTTGAGGGTGATTGGTTTGTTTGTTTGTTTTGATTTTTTTATTTTTTTTTAACCCACCCTAAGTGTGAGTTTGCTAGTAGGCAAGCCCTGAATTCATGCTATGGCACCAGGTCATTCATGGTGAGGCGTGTTTGGAAGAATTTCTGCATTACCAGACAAGATAGCCAGGTTGGTGAACCTGCTAGCCCACACCCCAGAGAGCTTGGACTGGCAGAGAAGGGACTTGGCACGATTGCCTGTCAGCCCTCCCAGTGAAGGGCAGGTACTCTGAGAGATACATGGGCCCTTCAAAAAACCCAGCTCACACAAACTGGCCTCCAGTGTGCATGTAACACATATGGAAGCTAACTACAGTTTTTAACCAAAAATATAACCTCCACTTGACTAGGATGATTCATTCAAGTGGATTCACTTCCAAATTTTAAATAAAAAACATCATCAGTGTACAACATCTAAGAGACACCCTCCACAGCCATCTGCTTAATGGAACATCTAAAATGTATTGAACAACTAAGAAACAAACAGTGCTGGTTGCCACAACTGGTCCCACTGTTGCTCACTACACACAACAGAAAAATCAAGTATCCACATCACTGGGCTCAGGTTTTCTCTGTGGAAACCACCTGAGGTGCAGTGCTAAGTGAGAGGTTTGGTGCACAAGGCAACGGACAACAAGGAGCTCTGAGCCAGCAGCCTGACAGGGATTTATGCTGCACAGTTAAATCTTGTTTATCTGACCATGTGCTTCGCAGCTCCACAACCACCATCTGCAATTTACTCTGGGGAGGTCTGACAACCTGGTCATCGTGCCCAGCCAGTACAAGAACAAGTGCTCTATGTCCTGCAGGTGGGTAACTCATTGCTAGCAGTGCTCAGACCTTCTGACAGTGCTCCCCTGCAGTGTTCAGAGTGGCAGACCTTTCCTGGAGCTCAGTACTGCATGTGGAGCACGAGTCCCCCTGACAGTGCAGCTGCAGAGCAGCTCCCCAGAGTGAGAAGTGGGTCATTTGTTACACCCACAGGACCAGAGGAAAAACAAAGCTTTTCTGAGAAGTGTCACTGGCAGCAGAGCTGAGGTCATATTAAGAGCAGACCATTCTGCTTCAGCATTGTATCAGCAGCAAACTGGTCTGCTAGCCCATGATCCAAACCCAGCAGTGGTAAGGCAGGACAGCTGATTTTCCTTTGAATAACAAGTACCAAGGGGAACAGAAGCAGAAATAACTGCTCCTGGGAGAGATGTGGTATCAGGCCTGGCTGGGTACCAAGCCTGACTGTGACCTAACCAGCACCCAGGGCACCATTGTTTCAGGGCACTGCTTTATATTTAGAAGATCTCTTCTTTGGGTGTACAGAAAGATAACTCTGAAATGGCCCAAAGCCACTTGGGGACTGAGGAGATCAAGGAAGGAGTCTCTGTGAATCACTACAGCATGAAGACCTGAAATATGAACAGCCCACGATGCTAAGAATGAAGTGTCAAAATCCCCCCCAAGCAGCAGCAGTTCAGCTGTCCTGTCCCACTTTCAGCATTTATTTGCCTGTTCCCTCATAAAGAAAGGCCAAAAGCACTGCAGAGTAACCCAGCTATCAGAGGGGAAGGTGGTACCACCAACTCATATACTCTTAGCTCTCTCGCTATTTTGACTTCAGCAAATTCAGCATAGGCAAGTGTTTCTTTGCTGATACAAATTAAAAGAAGAAAAGGGATACCGTAACAACAATGTGTAATGGCACATCAGCAGGTTCCTGTTAAGCAGCTGTTTCTGTATCTAACCTCACCATAACCTCCATGACAACACGATGGGAAGCAGTGGCACGGCACACACATCCTCAGCAGCGTGTAAAAATAATTTCTTAAAACACATGTCAAATTACGGATTTTTTTAAACAGGAAAACAAATGCAAAATATTTCTGTGAAGCTTCATGATTCAGAGTAATGTAGATAATGGAGATAGTACAGCAATAGCTGCCTTAGCTGAGGGAAAGGGAGCTTCTACAGGCAGGAATTCCAATTTCCAACTTCTCACTGCCTGTCAGAGCAGAGCTGATACACCTTCTGCTTCTGTTTCATCATACCTTTAGTGAGTGCATCTCAATGGAGACACTATATTCCAGGGCACATCTGTCTATCAAGGATTACAATTTACCTGTAGAAAAATCAATTGCCAGTAAAACTCTTCAAGTACCATCCGGAATTTAAAAATGTAACATATATTACTCTTCTTCCTGAACTTTCCCATAAAATATCAGCTTACTCAGTATTCTGTAGCAGGAAATTAATAAAACTTGTCCTAGTTGCTCTCAATTACAGCAATAATATAACCTCATTTGGTCTTCATACACATTTAAAAATCAGGCTACAAATACAATATACGGTATTTCATAAATGAAGCAAATGTAATTACAGTGTGGGAGTGTGGTCTCAGGGACAATTCTACTTGGAACACAACTCCAAAAGGTAATAACAAAGATGGTCTCTAGGTTGCTTTTCACCCCAAATCCTCCAATCAAGGGCTGTATCACCTTCAGATCCACTCAGCATGGCATTAAGATCAATTTAACTTGCAAAGGCTCAAAACTGACATTTTAAGGGCAGAGGAAAACCAGGAGGCAGCAGTGACCAAGTGATTCCCACTGCTTTGCAGAACTCTCTGTGTACAGAGATGCCCAAGTCTGAATCAGAGGGCTCTGGGAAGCACAATGCATTGTTTGCTGCTTGCTGCCCCCTTCACTGCTGACCCTCAGGTCAGGTGATACAGTTATAAATCAAACCTATAAGAGTGATTACCAATTAGCACCGCCCTAATTATTAGTTATGAAATTCAATGCCCTATAATGTTTTATGCACTACAGTTTTCCAAGCTTCACTGATACACTGTGCTCTTCCCTCCTGAGAAAACCGTGACAATGTCTACTGGGCTTTTCCTTGAGTGCTGGATGCCACCAGAGTTTCATTGCATAGACCTAAATTTCAGGTCTGTGTTTTTGCTTATGGCAGCCTGAACAGCCTGGTCATGAGTGCAGCAGCCTGTGAAGGGATCTTGAACATCATCTGTCGCATGGTTAGTTCCCTCAGCCTCTCCCCAGAGAAAACTCCGTGCACGCTATTTGTTTTCTGAACGCATTGGGTTTTGTTCTTCAGAATAAAACTTTTGGCCTGATTTCTTATGGAAACAAAACTCCTACAATCACTGTGGGAGAATGCAAACATCTGCCCACCATTGCATAATTTCTTAAATTAACCAGCATATCTCAGCAATCCCTGGTGTGAGGATGTGTGCACTCTGGCCTCCGTCTCAAATAAATGGAGAAAGGAAGTTTCTCCCATCGACAGCCAAAACAGTTTCAGAGCCATCTTCCTCTCTAGAGGAACCCGGAGCAGCTCTGCTCCCAAGTCAGGCAATATGCTGAAATGCCTGAAGTCCAGAGGGATTAATCCCAGCCTCAGTGTTGTATTTGTTTGCTGTGGTCACTCGAGCTGCTCAGGAATGGCAGGTTTGTTTCTCTTTCCCCCTACAAGCAATTGCTGTGACTGATCACGCAAATCACAGCAGTGATGTACACAACTGAAAACACAACTCAAAAGACATTTTTATACCAACTTGTGATGTGTAAAACCAGGACAAAAGGATCCTTCAAAGGACTAAAATGATTCTTCAACCAGAAGTATTTGAGATAGAGAGTTAGGGGTAAGACAGACGGGAGCAAGCAATTAAGTCCCCCAAAACCAGGAGGTATGATAAAATCTCTGCTGGAGCTCATGCATGTTCTTTCAGCCTTCCAGCCAGGTATGCCAACACATCTATAAAGCTCTGCTAGGGATGATCATTAGTCCAAAGCCTGAATCACACTTTTACCTATATAAAGGTAAATCCAGAAAATCTAGATATTTTCCTCCATAAGATGTCAAGAGAAGCTGGCCCAACCTGCTGAATCCCACCGTGGCTCACAGAAGGTTAACTGCACTCTGGCAGCTAAAGAAAGAAGCACTACAGAGAAGTCTTGTTTAGTACATTGCAAAGGATATGGGTTGTTTGCTCTGACATATGGTTTCAAGAGAGCTGTTTGGGTTTAGGAGCGATATACCTGTTTATTATATTGATAAATGACACATTTTTCCCACTTGATTTGTTGGGGACTGAGTGACCTGGCAGTAAAACTGACTTGATATTGCCACTTAACTCTTATTGATGTCTTTACTGGTTCACCTTTTATTTGCATAAATGAGAAACAGAAAGAAACCCTTATTCTTTAACAGAATCATATGGGATTCCCTGAGGAAGGTTGATGGATGTTGCAGACACACATCTCCCCAGGTACCAAACTGGTAACAACTTTTGTCCTCGCACTCTTAGAGACCCTGCTCAGTGACCCCTCGCCCCACGTTCAGCTAAGGCAGAGCTGACAGGCCAGCAGTGTTTGCTCAGCCACAGGTCTGACACTTTAACACGTGAACTGTGTGGGGAGGAACAAGTGAGAGAACACTAAATTATAATTTTTGTAATTAACTGCTAAGAAAATATGGGACTCATAACTACAAACCTAAATATATATCTATGCTTATATATAGGCATTTTTATAAATTAAAAAAAAAACCAAACTGTGATGCTTTCTTATGATGGAAGGGGCAAAAATATTTTTTCCTGAAAGGAAAAACCAAAAAGACTGCAAGCACTCACATGTCACAAGGTTGCAGCTTGGGGTTTTGTCTCACTGTTGCAAAGATTACAACAATATTCCACAGCTGCATTTCCCTTTACTATATCTTACAATAAAATAATAGTTAAAACCAAACTAAAACTAAGGACCATTTTTTGTTGCTTAATTTCACATGGAGAAACCCCAGTGAATATATTAACATCACCTTCATATAAGTGAGACTTCCACCAGGAGGGGTCTTTGACAGGGTCAAAACAAAAACTTCAGTCTCTCTCAGAAACCTGGTTACCACCATGAAATTCTGGTAGATGACCCTTAATACTCCAGAAGTTAAACCATTTCAGATTCAGATCCACTTACATCTTTGCAAAAAAGTCTAGTGAAATTAAATGGAGGATTTTCCTGTTCTCTGCGCTCCACAGTAGTGTTATGTGTATACACTTCTGTTTAATTTTACCAAACAGTTCCAAAATCTGAAAAGAAATTACAAGTATCTTTTATAAGTCATAGGATTTTTCCCCATAAGGCATTTCTCTTCCTTTTGTTTATGTTTTGGGAGGAAACATCGGTGGTACAAAGAAATGGTGCTGCCCAGAAACACCTACTCCAAAAGAGATGTTGCAAAACAACTAAAGAAATGAACACAACCAGGAGGAGAAAGCTCTGCAAGGGGGCCCTGTGGAAATAAGTGAACGAGGTTCTACACACACAAACTCCTATATTGTTTGATGACCAGAAATCTACTATTTTAGAGTGTTTTTTTTCAGTTTGACTCCTCTCATCTAGGAATACTCTTTTTGTTTTATGCCAGCATTTGGAGCAAGCTTATTGTTCCTCTTTGAAAGCAGCTGAAGTAGGATTCTGGGACCCAGGGAAGTTGGGCTCTGCTAGTCCTGCGCTCCTTGTGTTCCAAAGGTCACCTGGTTTAAAAATCAAATCAGGATTTGAAAAAAAAAAAAACAAAACAACAAAAACAACCAAAGAATACAACCCCCAAAGTTTGTGCATGTCTTCCCATGAAATTAGCTTTTCTCCTGACCCATTTCTTTGTGTATGTGCGTCATGTACTTATGGGACAGATGAGTAATGAGCATTGTGACCTACAAAAATAGCAGAAGGTAGGAAGAAAAAAACCCTGCAATTACTTTCAGATTTATAAAATATTAGTATTTATGGATAAACTAGAATGGAAAGGACTAGGCCAATATGGAAATTTTGGCTGTTTATAACTCCCATCCTTGGAAAGTTTGCAAAGAGGTTAAAGAGCTTTAGAAGACGTGAGCATTCTCCCCCAGCCTGCTAACAAGCAGAGGTTGTCTCATGGATGGTGATGGGATGGCATGACCAGATTAATTAATATTTTCCACCAATTTGCTCAGTCCTTTTTGATAACACCCAACCATGTCAGGCACTGATTTACCAAGGAGAATGAAACCAGAGGACCCCTGCTTGTCCCCACTGTTTTTTTCTCCATTAAAAAAAATCACCAAACTCCCACAAAACACTGGATGGTGTAGAACATATTTCCCCCTCATCACAGGCAGTCTGACACACACCTGAACCCTCACAAACTGCATACCCCTGGGGGACCAGAGCCCCCTGGGCTCAGAGGTGTCTCCAGGACCTGCCAGTCAGACAGTCTGTCCTCCATGGCAGCAGATTGGCCTGGTGACTAAAACAACTGGCGACCAACCAGCTCTCGGTCTCTCCAGCCTAAAATCCCTCCTAATTAATCTCCAAGTGAGAAGGAGCAGCCACCCAACAGCACAGCACCGTGAGTAGGACACCAACAGAATCTCAATCTCCTATTTTGGAAGACATTTTGAATTATTAAAGAGCATAAACATCCACCCTCTTCAAACAGCCTGAGCAAAAAAAGAGCAGGAGAATATGGCTCACTTCAGTCTACACTGCAGCAAGGAGATAGGATCCAGTCTAGTTTGGCTTGGTAACACCAAGAGAGATGTCACAGCAGCAACTACATAAGCCCTCCCCCCACGTGCACAGCTTCATCCTGTAGCTGTCTTTTTGCTGTCTCCATGGCCTTTGTTACTAAGCAGACTGGATTAAAGCCAACAGAGATGCACTGCACACCTCTCAGTGCCACACTGATGGCTCCTTGAAGGACCCAGTTGGTTTAGCTAACCCAAAAGCAGGCAGAGGAAGCACAGTGCCTCCCAGCCGGGTACCAGGGAAAATCTGGACAGGCTGGAGGTAAGGCAGGAAAACAGGAATGGTAAATTCTCCATGTCTCAACACCTCCAAACAAGACTGGATGTTTTCTAGAGGATGTATTCTAGCAGTTCCATCCAGCTACCAGAGAATCATCTGACCCACAATGTATACTGGGAGCAGAAGCAGAGAATCTAACTGTCCTTTCTTGCCTTGAAAAATCCATAAAGTACATTATCAGTCCTCTTTGGGAAATCAACTTTCCTTAATCCCAGGGTACAAGCTATTTTGGACTTTTTTGTTTCTTTGTGTTTGTGTTTTTTACCTCTCATTCAAGGACCTGCATGCATATTACAAAAGAGCAGCACTCTGCACTCATTTGAGTTAAGTAAAGATTACTCTAGAGGGCAACTATTGCAGAGTATTTTCCACTGCAACCTGTTCATGCAATTTGGTGAACGTTTTTGCAAGTATTGTAGCAGAAGCAAATAAATAGCATGAATGAATATCTGTGGGAACAGTGGTGCTCAAGCACATAATGCAAAACCTGAAGGAAAGCAAGTCTCAACTGCGTAGTTTTGCCTATTAGCCCTGGAGTTATATTTAGCCATGCAGAGAACAAAAAAAACCTGAACTAAACCTATTGTTTACTGCTCAGACGACAGCCTATTAAATTTGCCCTTGTTACTACAGCAATAGTACATATTTACAGGGATTGGGGTGATTTTGATCAGCCATACCAAGCCATGCCTCAACCCATTTCATACTGATTAGAGCCTGGTCATATTTTAAGTGTCTATGAAATTATGCAAATGGAATCTGTACCAGAAAATCAGATTGCCAGATAATTGACCATTAATCTTTGATAAAAGTTTAAAAAAATTAAAGCAATCAGAAATCAGCTTAGCGTACTGTCTCTTGGGCCTTATTTTGGTCTAGTAAGTCTGTACACTAAGCTGATTTCTGATTGCTTTAAGTTGTAAAAATTGCTTTTTAACCCACGGATATCAATGAGATTGCACCTGGTGTAAGTCAGGGCTGAATTTGATCCGCTGTGTGCCTTAATCACAGTATATTTTTGTTAAAACCCAGTATTTGTGTGGATCTGTGGATACTGATTTGTTCAAGCGCACGATAATCTCCCCCTAAGCCCGTCAGAATACAGCAGGTTAATAATGCTGTAAGTAGAATCCAATTTATTCATAAAACACCGGAACGCTTTAACCAAACTGTTCTTTTGTGGCAAGCCCCCTCCCGCCCGGCTGCGGCAGACAAAGGCTCCTGCCGCAGCCGGTGGGAACGAGCGGGGCAGGATAACAATAGCAGGGCATCTGTCACACCGGCCATCGTCTGTCTGTCCACCCATCGGGCACCCGGTTCCCTCTCCACCCGCTGTTTTGCACAACCAAAGCCACCATCCTTCCCAATCCCACAGTCCCTGGTACCTGCTTTGGGAACTAACTATCGTTCCACATCCATAACTGTTATTTTGATAAGTGCCCCAACGTTTCTGGTGGCAGCAGGAGAGCGTAATCCTGTGACAACATTCCAGCCCATTAACATTATCTCTTAATTAGCATATATAGCACTTGCTGGGTGTTTATCGGAATTCAATGAGCACATGCTGTAAAACTTCCTTTCCTCTGTGACCAACAAAGTAAATAAAAATTCCACATGCTTTAGTAGGAAGTTAGATTACTTTGCAAAGTATTTTCTATTTAAAGACCCCTTGTGCAAACTGTTCTCATGAACTTTGGAAAACTCCACCGATTTCTGATCCCCCCTCTGTCAGCATCAGGAGCCCTTGCCAGGAATCACAGCTGTATCATGTTTTGTGTCACCTCAGCACAGAGCAGAGATGATCTTACAGCCAAGGGCACTACAATCTGAGTATGAAAAGGAAGAGAGAGTGACAGAGGGACAGATATAAGCTCTAACAAGGAAGAAATAAAACCAGACTGGCCAAAATGAGAGAACCACCCAAACCACCACAAAGGGATTCAAGCAGAAGGGGATACCCAGGTTATCTCTGATTAAATTAGAAAGAGAGTGGTTTATTATGGAACTTTGATTTTTCATTAAGCTGGATTTTAGGATATTAACCAAATGTGCATGTACAATCCTGTGCTGCTCATCTGTATGCAGGGCCAGAAGGCTGTTCACAAGCTGGGGGCACATCCTACCCTCCTCCCTTTTCTTATGAGGACTGGAGGCGGCTGGAAATAGTCACAACAGAGCAGTAGATGCTCACTTCTTCAGGCCATTTACTTTTGCCAAGCCCCACAATAAGTCCTCTTTTTTTCTGTAGCCCCCCCCTGCACTCCTGCTCATAAACACAATTTCCAAGCTGGCAGGTACCACAGCTGGCTGTGCCTCCATCCTCATGGGGCAGGCACCCAATCTACATGAGTTACCCTTGGAAAAACACGTGCAGACTGCTGCGTATGGCCCTTCCATGATCCCTGGGAAGGGGAAAACCAGCCAACTTGCAATGCAGGCTTCAGATTCATGCAAAATTAGAAGCTTTTGATAAAACTGTTGGTTAAGGTAATTAATAAAGTGAACAGATGACTAAGAAAGAGGTCCATCATTAAATGTGCTCTACGATTCCTAGGAGATAAACCTTCCAGCATGGTTTAATTCAACTGAGAGCTTGTGGGCACCACAGTGAAAACATAAAGCCAAAATCTATGCCCTGCATTACACATGGGGCTAATCTAGATGCTCATAACTTTTTTTTCCCAGGATAATACAGTTGCTTTGCTGATGTGATGAAATTTTTGCAAGAAACAGAAGTCCAATGACCTTCAACTCTCAGGGACGTTGCAGTAAGAATATTGCAACAAGCTGGTAGGGATCCAATGTTATGCTGTTGTTACAAATTTTATACTGCTGCTACAGCTGTACCCAAGGACTCCATCACACTTAATCAGCACCAGTAAACTGTGGTAGTGCTTCCATTCCCTGCCCCCACCTTGCTCCTGGCCTGCAGAGGCCAGAAAGCAACAAAACCTCCACCAAGTTATATTTGGGAGGAGCCGCCCAAAACTTATGTCAGGTTAATAGGCATTTGTGTAAATCATTTGAGCTACTGCACATCAGTAACAGCTTTGAGAAAGATTTTTTTTTTTTATGCTTTAAAGTAAAAAGGGAGAAGGTCCCAATTATTTGTTATAACAAAGCAGTTCAGTGACTTTTCAGGGTACCAGCCTCTCAAACAAATCCTGTAGTGACGGGGCAGCCATGCTGGGAATAATGTCTAGAGACACACAGAAGGTGATGGGAGATGAACAGAAGTGGTGTGGAAACACAAAGGAGAGCTGGTCACTCCAGTGAGGAGTACTGCAGCAGTGAACAGAACAGAGCCACCTGACTTCATTAGTGGGTGCCATGGAATGGGTCAACAAATGCACAGGTATCAAAAATGAACCAAAAATGTCAAGAGTCATTAGAGATCAATGGCTGATCTCCAGAAATGCTACAAAACACAGACACAGAAGGACAAGTCTGCAACTCCAAAGCAGAGGAGTCCTTATCACCTAGGAGCTGTTATTAGATTCCTGTCTATGTTTAAAACCATTTTTTGAAAAGAATTGTACCCTTACAGGCATTTTCTGGCAGCATTTTCTCATGTGCACAATGAAGACTAACAGGAAAAACAGTCAAATACTCCTTCAGCCTCAGCATCTTAGGGAGACAACTGATTTCCAACTACTTCACCTCTGCTGGATTTCTCCTTTCCCCTTTCTTCACAGAATTGTCTGTTCAACTTTACAGCATTTGGTCTATGCATATAGTAGGAAGTGACTGTCTTGCAGATAATTTTCCAGTTCCTTAGATGACTAAAAGGCAATATAAACTAGTGCAAAATGAGATGATCCAGTGAGAAAGAAGGCAATTGAAAACTGATAGAGAATGTCCATCTAGTTCAGCACAACTCACCAGTGGTGGAGCATCATTTCCAGTAATGGCAGCAACCTTGGCAAGCTTTCACCTGCCACACTAGAGGTAATACATTTGGGCAGGAGTAACCCAGGGTACCTTGTTTTATTTTTGCAGAAAAGCTTCTTTGTGCCATAAAAATTCTGAGGGACAAATCACATTCATCCTCTGGCATACAGAAAGGATCTAATGGATCTAATGGATAGTTTTTGCTGGCTCCTTGAAAACTGAAGTTACGAGAATGTGTGAGTGTCCATGCACAGAGCACAAAAATCCGTTTCCAAATGCTCAGACATGGCAAAAATAACTCTCTCAATGTGGATGGAAATGTTACCACAGCCGCAGAGTCAAGGCTGTTTCTCCTCAGGCATCTCTCATCCAGTTCCAGGGCTCAGCTTCAGCTGGCTTGACACAGTGACTTGCACATGCTGCCCTCTGTGAACAGCCGTGGTCTTCTGAGTGCTCTAATCAAGCAATTCATGATTCTGCTCTTCCAGATATTTTATCAAGAAAAACCCCCTTCATCTAAAACTACTCCCTGCTGACAAAGTACTACAGGACTGCTGCAGTGGGGCTTAAGACACTTCCAAATGTGCTTCCAGATTGTCAGGGAAGCATTCCTGGATTAGCCATGTGATTTGATCTGAATGTTTCCAACTTTCAAGATTTTCACAAGACAGTTACTTCTTGCTTGGTTGTTTGCATGACTATGTTTGCTCATCCCTGGCCTTCTCCAGTAACCCAGATGTGTACAGGACTGAAATTTCTCCCCACCTGCTACAGCAAGACCATGGAAGTAGCAGAGCTATTGGCAGAAAGCTTTGCTAGAGGAGGGGGAAAACACAGTGAAATTTTACAGTCATAGGAAAAGGTTCTCTGGATTTACACAAATACTCTTGGCAGTGAATATGTTAACAGTTGACCGTAACTGTTTGGAGAGAAACAAGCTGCTTGGATGCTGGCAGCAAAAATGCTGCTTTATCCAATTCCTACTGTGCCAAGCTCCTCCACCCTCTCTCAGAGCAGCACTTAGACAAATGCCAACATTTTAAAATTAAGTGGCCCCATCATTATTAATTCATTTGGTATTCATTGTAATGACATTAATCATAGTAAACTGCAGCAGCTTTATTACACATGTAATGTGTACTTTCCTAGAATTTCCCTGTAAAATCTCTGACATTGCTAACAATGTAAAGACAATGAGACATTACAACCAAGCAAAACAATAATAAACGCACAACTCAATAAATCATTATTCTGCCCACAAGTATGTTAAAAAAATAAACTCATTTCAAAACTAGAGGAAAAAACAACATGCAATAAGTGACATCAGTGAGTTTGAGGCTTTTGGTTGCAACAAAGAAACAAAACAGCATGCTAATATGACATTTACAAATAATACCTAACCGCAGCCTAATTAACTTATTGTGTGCTTACTAAACTAGCATACATATTATATTAGAAGAAAAACACTTATTTGTTCTGTTGCTAAGAAACTTCAGACATTTGCATATTTAACAAATTGTTAGAGTGTTTTTAACCAGAACCCATCACTATTTATAAAAGACAAATTTAAAACATGAGATCAAAGACACAACATTAATTTTTCTTTTGTCAACTGTCTTTGTTCAATAGCTCAAAGAAGCAGTTTTATTGCCGGCTGATACATAATGAAACATCTGGTATTATTCTGAATTACAGCGGAACCCACTAATAGTCAAGGGCTTTTCTTTATTTCTTATGCACCAGCCAATGTACTTTAGGGACCAATCCAGCAGCCCTTGTAGAACGTGCCTTTGAAATCGTTGCAAGGTTTTTTCTGAATAAGGAGTTCAGGAATACCACTAATTTCTTTTTTTTTTTTTTTTTTTCTTTTAAAGGCTCCAGATGTCAGCCAATTTTAATTGATCTTGTAAGTTGTGCAAGAGCAGGAAATGAAAGCACAATATTAGGGAGCATGGCAGTGAGTAAAGCCTGAGGGTTCTGTAACTGGGAGGTAGCTGTGGACAGCAGTGCTGCAGCACAGCCGCTCGCCGTGCCCATGGATCCCGTGTGCTGCACGGCACCTTCTGGCTCCTCGGACATCGATCCGGGGCAGCTCTGGGTCACTGTTTTACACAGTGTGAGCAAGGCTGTTTGCCAGCTCACTGGGGTTCAGCACAATGATTAGCAGAGCTTGAACCCCCTTCTCCTCCCCGATGTGCAACAGGCACCAATCCAGCAGGAGGCCTGGGCCAGTTCACTCTGTGTGTGACACCTCAGGCACATCCACAGTGCTGAGTGTGCTGTGCCAACACGGCCAGATCCAAAACTGCTCTTGGGGTGTGTCTACTCTGCTCTGCCACCTCCAGCATAAACATATTCTAGGGGAAGCAAGATGAAAAAGGAAGACAAAGAGACACTGGGAGGAAATCTGAAAGCTCAAGGAGCTGTAACGAAACCAAGATAATCTTAAATTTTCTGCCTCTTCGCTACTTAAAGTGGAAAGTATTTCATATGGAGATAGAGCTCTCTCCAGAAAGCTATCACAGGGATTGTCATCCCAGAGTTCTTTTTCTACCTACCAAAGATAGGAGAAGTCATGTGCCTCCTTTTGGCTCTACTCTCCCTGTTCTTCCTGTCTTGCTAAAAATTCATGACCAAGGAATTCCTGTGACAGGACAATATCCTGCTAAACTCTTGAAAATAAGGTAATAAAATTTGTACTTTTTCCCCAGTCAGCTAAACTCATAGATTCATGATTTGAAACAAAAAAAACTCTCAAAGAATACATATGACAACCAAAATCATTATTTATGAGAGCAAACACTGAAAAAATAATAATTCTGCTAAACTGTAGCATTAACCAAATGAAAGAAAAAGTTTAGCTCAGTCATCGATAGAAGTTTCTGGGAGATTTTAAAGAGTTCCAAGACAAAAATCTCTTTGCAAGGGAAAACAGTTTGCAATAGCTTCAGTAACACTCGTACAAACTTTATTTAGAATTAGCAGCTGAGCAGAGCACAGGGAGCAGTTTAAGCTGTGCAAGGCAGGAGACAACTCTGTTGTCAAGACAAGCTGGGCGTGAACACAGCACCAGTGCTGGGTTTGGATGTGACCAACTGCAGCTCTTCCCTGCACCCAAAGAGCTCTCACCTGTGACACACAGAGGGAATCTGTTGGAGAACACTACATTTTTGGCAAGACTCAGCAGGTCCTGCCAGCTCTCTCCCCCAGGGAGGAGCTGCTCATACCAGCAGCCCTCCTCAGCTCTCTGCCACATCGCACGCACTCCCTCTCAGCAGGGAGAGCATTTTTCAGTGGGCTCCACCATACGAATATGTTGCATCACACGTTAAAATGTCAGACAGAGGCTGTGTGTGACACGACTTCATCTGTGACTCTGCTGGCTGGTTAAAGGCTCAGTTTTTCCACAAGAACATCCTCTGCACTTCCAGCCCAGCACCCGTATTATCTAAGATGAAGCAAACTTTGTCCCGGAGAGTTTACAGTGCTAGAAGGTGTCCCCACGGGACACTGATACCAGGCTGTAGCCCAGCTGGGCACGTTCATGCTGGCTCTAATCCCTGCCATCGGCGGCCCACGGCTCCATGCCTTCGCTGCTAATAACCTTTCTCCCTTTTCCCCACGTTGCCACACTTGCATTGCAGCAGCAGGCACCCTTCATCCGCAGCAGCCAGTCTGTGTTACGAGTACTCCTGGGTTTGTTACGCAGGCATATGCTGAACAGGACAAGATTGCAACCTTCAGTAAGGCAGGAGGGTGCTGCCCACAGCCTTCTAATTACAAGTGAAAACTGTTCTTCAGTTATGTTATCAACAACTGAAATTTGGGCATGAAATGGAAGTGAGTAGCCTTAATAGAGAGCAGTGCCAACAGCCTCTGTACGCACACAGTTACAAAGCTTTTACTAATGGCACCAAGTGCAGCAGTTTCTACTTAAGGCAGAGGGCTCCAGTTGTAGCCAAAACCATTTCTTATATTCTTTTGAGATGCAAGAGGGGACTGATGGAGGAACGATCATCTAGGGGAAGTTCTGATGAAAGTAATAATAATAACAACAACAACAATAAAAAAGTAATGATAATTAAAATGTTGTAAGGTACTCCCAGAAGAGAGTCCATAAACCATCAAAGCTCTTTTGGTGAATGTGCCACAGCTCTGCAGTCAGTTCTACCAGGACAGGCTGAAGCAAAGTCTGATTAACCACCAAAAATAAGCATTTTCCACTTCCCTCAATTCTGCCTGGTGGCAGGTAAGGAGCTTCCCACTCTGCAGGTCTCAATTGCTCTCTCTGGCAGCACAGCCCAAGAGGCACACAGGGAGTTTCGGGCGACAGCCAAACTCCAGGCATGTGCTGGACACGCAGCCAAGTTCTACCAACCATCCTTTATGGGAATGCTACTCCCCCTCAAAATGACTCAATCCAAGTTTTATGTTACAAACATGCAATGCCTTCCTGCCAGAGCATTTCTAACCTGGCTGCTTTCTTCAGAAGAATAAAGCGAGTCAAAGATATCTTTTGGGCTTGATGGATGGCTGTAGCTGTAGGGGCAACACCAACAGCATCACAGTAACCAGAAGGGATCAGAGCACCATGAGAATAATTTCAAGAAGTTCCAATCATTTAATTTTGCATTTTGAGGACACAGCATTCAACACTCAAACATGTTTTGAAAAAATAAAATAGAACAGATCTATTTCTTGCATGTAGATAGTGTAGTAATTATCACCTCCCAGTCGTTTGGCAGGCAAAGAGGGGTTTCATTTTTCAAAGAGCTCTAATTCCTACTAAATTCTGAGCTCTGTGATCTCAAGTACAGTTCTCCACCCTTTGGTACCTTACATGAGAGGCTAAATTTTCTTTTTTTAAAAACTTACTGGATGCTTATTAGTACAAGAAACACAAGTGACTACTGCCTTGGAAGCAGACCATGACTTTATCTGTCAATAATACACTTTATCACACCCCAAGTACAGAATACAGATTTCTCACAGCTCAGTGACCATAATGCTATCTTTATGATAGTCCATTGTGGATTTTGTTGCCTATTTTGTCACGACTCCAACCTTCCAGCAAGATTCTTTCTTTTTTGAGCCTTTTCTAAAGCTCCCACCCACCCACAGAAATAAAGGTATGAAAGAGCTTTAGGATATTTTTACCTGTTCTCCCTCCCTTAAATAATATTTCTATGATCCAACTTCATCTGTGTAATGGAATTGCAGATCTTTATGAACAACATGGTAAAAAAATTTCTTCATATAAAGTTCTTCATATAACCAGTATGAGTGCATGGCCACATAAAGGGCATCGACAGAAGGGATGGGCAAATAGTCAGCCAAACTTCTTGTCTGCTAGTTCTGCTCCCCAGCCCCTTATATTCAACCCTCCCCCCCATACTAGTTAACTCAGATCTCTCTTGCAAGCTTCTAATTATTATAGGCTAATTATTATTATAAATCTTCTAATTATTATAACTAGCCTTTTTTTTTTTTTTTGCACTAGCTCTTGCACCCCTTAGGTAGAATGAGCATTTGGGAATGGCACTGCCACAGCAGTGGAAGAAGCTCTGAGATATGTTGTCCTAGTGACAGCAGTGCACTTTTTGGTTCTTGAAAAAGGAGTGGGATGACAAGCTGCATGTAATCAACTTTCAAAGAAAGCCAAAAATTAAATTTCTTTAAGATTAGCGTGAAATACTTTGGTTCCTTTCCTCCTAGAGTACGACAGTGTCCAGTGGAGAAAACCTCCCAGATAAAATCAGAAACTTCGGAGGCAAAACCAGATGATAATATTTAGATCTACTCTGTCAATTTAGTGCTTAAGCAAGGAGTGGGCTGAGTCTGCAGAGGTTCTGTGTGGGGCTCCTGCCAGACTCCTTCAGAGGAGCCCATTCCTTCACTGGCCTTTGCAGAAAACAGCACAGAGAAGTCTTGCTGAGACAAAAGTCCATCACAGCACCCACTGATGGGTAAAGAGGGAAAGTCAGGAACAGGAAAAAAAGGAACAGGAGAAATCCTCCTACAGGATCCAGTTCAGACAGGTAGGACCAAGACTACACTGAACAGCAAAAGGAAAAATTAATAGTGACTGGGACTGTGAGTACTAGGACAGTGTTACATGGATTTCAACATGTGTACTCAGGAACATGCCCAGCCCCAGCAAAAACCCGGCTCTCCACCAGCTGTATTTGACACTCAAATGCAGAACTTTAAGCTGTCTGGGAGGTTTTAATTTATCCTCTCAGTGTTAGTGCATAATGCATTTTTAATGGGGGGCAGCACTGCAAGGGCAGAGGAAAGTGGTGCCACCGGGTTTTTCCTAGAACTATCTCTCTTTCCTAGAATTCCTCCAGCTCCAGGGTAAGGGCACTAAGGCTGTGCATGGCTTTACCAGAAAAATCACAAAATGCTATTTGAACTTTCACATTTTGATGCCATACAAAACTGTGTCACTGAAGTCCTTCGTGCATTCAGAGGGCTACATTTATGGTGACAGAGAGAGAGGTTTAAGGAGATGTGGACACTTCTATACTGCACACAGATGTGCAAAGTGAAGTAAAAAAAAAATCCTTTGGGAAAGCGTGGAGAGAAGGAAAGGTGAAAAGCGGTTAACGTGGAATTGAGTTGGTAATTGCAGGAAAATCACAGTACGATTTCACAGAGGTTCCCTTTTCCCACATTTATAGCTGTGTCCCTGCACCTCCCCTAGATGACACCTAACACACCACTGCCCCCTCAGCATCACTCTCACAGCCAGTTATCACCTGGGGACAGTAGCCCATCCTTTAGACTGGAGGTATTTCCACAGTGCCTTGTTTCACTCAAATAAAGATTAACCTTTTCCACACATGACCAATTCTACAGACAGCCCAGGTTTCCTGGCTGAACATTTTGGCTTAAAATCCTTTATGACAGGCTTCCTGGAACTCTCCATCAACCCAAACATGTGCTAGATTTGGCCAACATTAAAAATGGAGATTATGTAACTCGAAGTCCACATATATATATGGCACACTAAGTGTTGCTGCTCATCCCCACTATCAATTGCATTATTATTGCAATTGGCAAAACTCACTGTTATGGAGTGCATGAAGACCTCAGGGGTTTTTGTTTGTACCAGTGTTTTTGTTTGTTTGTTTGTTTCCTTAATTATGAGTGGCTTCTAAACATTCTTCACTCAAACTTCCTCCAAGTGCTCAAGCTGGGACAATTTGATCACTTGGCAGTGGGCAACAAGGCATAAACAAGACAGAGACAAGCCATTTATATGTACTTGAATAGTTGGAACCAAATTATCCCCCTGATCATTTATTTCTAATCACCCTATCGCTACCCCTCCCTATTTTTATTTATGCAGTTTATTATGCCATTCAGGCTTTCTGAATCTCTGCAGTAAAACTGAAGCAAATATAACTTTATATTAAATCAATATATTCAATGGTTATTTGATCATTTCCTTTGGCAATATCACACATATTCGATCTAAGAGCTACAAGCAAGGGGACGGCACTTCTTGTTTGGAAATGAAGAGCCATGTTGCACATTTAAAAAAAATTCGTAATGAAACCTTCATTATAGAGACATGTATCTCACCATCCATCATCTCCAAATGTGCAGGCTTGGAAATGAAAACCTGCCTGTGTTTAATTTGATGGGCTGAGCGTTCCCATCCTGCCCGGGGGGAGGGGGGGGGGGAGGAGGGGACCGGCACTTTATTTATTCACATGTCTGAAAATAGACAGGTAAATTTTGGAGCATCATCTTGCCTTGAAATCCTGGAACCACTTATTTGCAAACAGCCCCAAATCACGCGCCCCTGTTTCCCGTCGCACCAAGGGCTCCATTGTTTGCTCCCATTCACTCGGCAGGGGCTTTGCCCTGCACTCCCCTCCCAAGCTGTGCAGCATCTGCTACGGGGGTTTACTTCCTTTTTTATTTATTTATTTCCCCGATTTTGCTTCTAATCTCTGTTCCTTTGTGGTTTCCTGGAGTCGTCCTGACAAAGCCACATACTCTGTTCCTGTCCTTTATAGCACTGGAGGGCACTGCAGAACACATGAAATTTGTTTCTAATTTTACATCTGCCAAAAAACATTCCTGGGTTACAAATACACGCCAGCAAAACTGGTAGGGCCTATCCCGCTAACACCACAAGACAAACAAGTCAAAAGGAAATAAAAAAGACTAAAATACAGCACAAATATTTTTGCACTTCTTTTAACTTGTACAACCTTTTCCCCCAGCTTCTCCCACATTTTACCTGAGTTAAGCTTTCTGGTATTACATATATATATATCTGTTTATATTTAGAAAAAATAACTACAATACAAGAAGATGAGAAGGAACAATTCAGTTTCTCCTCTTCTGCAAGTCCCATACATAAGGAGATGGCTAAAAATACCTTCAGCCAGAGGCACGTGGAGGATGGCTCCCTCCCCAACCTGCCACTGAGACACTGAATATTTCAAGCAACTGGCCAAAATCCCAGTGCTCCAAAGTAATTTTAACCTCAAAGAGTGATCACAGCTGCATTGCTGCCATTTACATATGCAATGTGCTTTACAGCAGCCATTTCTTCTCATCATCACAGTTTTCTAAATAATATTTTAGCAAAATCATTCTCAACTTTGTAACCACGGCAGGGCAAGCCTCCAAGGCAGTAAGAGCAACCTTGGATGAAGTGCCAGGTCAGCAAGACCCTTTGGCAGGGCCAGCTCAGGGATGGGCAGCACTGCAGTCACTGCCCCCCTGATTTCTGCCACAGATTGGAAGTTCAGGTTGTGCTTCAGTGTCTCACTGGGGTCTGTATCTGATGCACTGAAGTTTCACCTACACATAAGCAGCAGCCCCCAGCCTGGCTCAGGCTTCAGGACTGCAAATGTCAACAGACCGAGGAACACAACTCTGGGTTTATTTTCATTAGCAGCAGCACAGTGTCGTGGTATTTCAGTGCTCTGCAAGCGTTAATTAAAGACCTTGCCATAAGGAACTTTAAAGAACATTTCAGAGCTGGATCCAGCTCTGCAGCTCGGGTTTATCAGATTAAATGTAACAGCACAGATATTCCAGCACTTCCTATAAGCTATGGAGGGGACCCTTGCATTTTGACACTTGCAGAATTTTGCACTAGACAAAAATTTACAGCTGCTGATGGAGAACACCAGACCTGCCCTGGCAGTGCCCATTGGCTGACCACAAGCACACTGGCAGTACAGAGTTGGTTTAGGGAGATGGGGCAGCAACTGGAGAAGTGTTTCCAGCCAGAACAGTCAGATGATTACAGAGAGATGCACCAGTTATCTTCACTTGATCAACAAAACTCATATCACAAACTTAGACTCAGTTCCTTCCAAGACACACTGGGAAAAACTTAGCCTGAACCACACAAAATTCATCAACTTGTGCATAATTCTCATTCAAAACTTCAACCATTCCCACAAAATTTCCCTGGATACCAGTATATGTGATCCAACATGTCCATTTGGGACCAGGCCTGAAGAGCGTGCTGCTTTTCAGGTTGCATTACAGAAATTTTTACAGAGCTGAAGAAAAACCATTTTTTTCAGCTGTGTTTGCCCCTTCATGTTCCAGCTTCCCTCGGTGAGAAATTTCAGCCACGCAGACTTGCTAGAGACTAATCTGGCTGCATCCACACGTGCACAGCCTATCTTGTGCTGTACAAACGTCTGTTCCAATATGGATTACGGGCTAATAAGCTCTATGGTTCTGCAAATCTTCCTGGCCTTTACTTTTTAGCTGTTATAAGAGTCATATTTCCTAAAAGGAAAAACATATGGATTGTATCTATCGAGCACAAGACGATCACAGAGTCTGCTGTTGAAATGTATTTGGAGAAAAATAAAGCCATCTATAGGAGAACTGTGAGATCTGATTTTTTTGAGGTGCATTTCTCCTGTCTGAAGTGAAAAATATAAAAAGAGAAAAAAATGGAAAATGTTTGTGTTCAAATACACATTCACTCTTTCTGATTTTATATCTCTTTTAAAACATTTTCATTGAACATGTAAGATTCAGAAGTGAAAATGTTATTTCAAAAGTCCTTCTTTGGAGAATAATTCAGACTTTTGGGAACAGGAAATTTTTTGCTTAAAACTGTTCAATAGATTTCACTTAAAGCATTTATCTCTTTTCTTTCAGTCATCACTGCATTTTCAGTTATTTACACGTTGTTTACTATAAATAGTAGGGAAAAAAACCCCAAACATCCCATAGCCAAGTCTAGTTCTAGTCTCCAAAACACACTTCAAAAAAAGATGCAAATAACAAGACTTAATTTTTACCAGTAATTACCTCATATATGCAAAGCTTCACTGGTTTAAACTTTTTATCCTAACTTTGACATAAATATATGCCCTTCTGCTAACTATTCATCTCAATTTTCTTATCCGTAACACAGGGATAATAATACTGGCTATACTTGCCTCAGTGGAGGGGATTAGTTGGTATCTACATGGATCCTGCCTGTATAAAGCTCAGTGATTATTGCCTGAATGTCGGTATCTCCTCCACTAGCCTTGAAAAGTATCATATGCCTTCTGGCCTCAAAATTAAAAAAAATATCTTTAGTATTTAAAGTATTTCATTTTTTGCTACATCAGAAAGAAAATCTACAGGCAACTGGGCAGTTTGCAGGGTGGTCAGTGCAGAAGGACACAGCATCCTAAGGGTGCCATCCCAGATTATGAGACCAGATACACAAGTTGCTTCGTTCCTCAAGTGATCAGAGGCAGACCAGCAGCACATAAAGCAGTATGTTTGCCAGAATTCAGTGGTATTTATCACAATGTCCAATGCTGTCTGTTCAGAAAAAAAACAAGTAAAAGAGCCCCAAACAAAAAAGTCACGCATTTCCCTCCATATTTGTCTACTTATCCTACTTTTTCCATCTCTTCCCTAACAATTTTCTTACGAATTATATCTTTTTTTTTAATAACATGTAAGTTATCACAGAATGTATTTTTACACCTGCAGCTGGAGTTCCAGCCTGAATTCTGGGTGCCCAGCTTTTTGTCAGTTTATTGCAGGAATGAGATGTGAAATATATATATTTTTTTATTGATAAAGATAAACATGATTTGTAAGATGAGTCAAATTAACAATCGATTACACACTAATGGGCTCTAATCAATACATTAATTTAACTAAAAGGAGGGGTAGAGGAGGAAAGATGGAAGAGTAATTTAAAATAGCAGGACTGTTCTGCCGGTATAAAAAAAAAACCCAGCGTATAAAATAAAACTGAGCCGCCCTTTGTGGAGGAATGCAATATCCTCTCTCTCGTTCTCTCACCTTGTTTCTCTGTATGATGTGGCGTGTGTTTATTAAAGAATAAAAGAGCAATTATTACATTTCCAGCAGATTGCAGGGCCCCAGCCGGCGCGGCGGCGGCGGTACAGCAGTGTCAGCCTGCTCTCTAGTGTTGCTGGAGGTGTGCGGCATCCGGCCACGCTTCCAGCTGCACCCGCTTAAAACACAGCCCCAAACCCCGAGGAGTTCCCCTGCTATCTTCTGGGTGGCAAGGAAATCTCAATTATGCACACGAGGGATGTGGTTAGGGGAGAAAAAAAAAAAAAGGGAGGAAGAATGTTTAAATTGTATACGTAAACTGTTTTGTTTTACAAGCTGGAGTAAATCAGCACATTTGTAGGCCATATTTATCTGATCCACTCAGTAATAATCTCTCTCAATGAACACTATTGATGTGGCATTTATGCCACTACAAAACATAACCAATCCCTTAAATTCAAATAAAGCATTACTGAAAAAATAAGAATTTTTGCTCCTGGGCAAGTCACTACTGCAGAAGGGCACAAATTTCTTCCATGTTTCTGTCAGGAACTGAGGTGGAAGAATATGCCAGGAACAGAAGTAAATGCAGAATTCCCCCTTCTTTCTCTGCCTTATAAATTCAGTCCTCACTCGCAGCCCCATAACATTAATCGAGGTGCCATGGTCTAAAAATAAACCAACTCACTCCCCTCACAAAGGGATCAAGAAAGGAATCCAGCCCTTTTAGCCCAATTTCCTAACGGGAGGTACAATCCTGCAGGCTTGTGCTAATGGAGCCTCTCGCGGACCCTGGTGAGATTTTCAGGCTAAAGAGGGGGCACAGGCAGACGAGCAGCTCCCTCACCCGGATTTGCTTTGGATGACACAGTTCAAGGCTGCTGTTCAGCCCTTCTTAGGTCATGTAACACAGGGCCTTTGTATTCTCAAGCCTTGTTACACAAACCGACAGTGAAAAGGGAGATGGTCATGATTCATGCCAAGTAATTCCAAGAAAATCCAAACAGAAGCAATGGAGCTGTAACAACTGCACACAAAGGTGCCCCCTCCTAAAAAACTTAGAGAGAAAAAGCAGCAAGTGCATGTTACACACTATGCTTTGGTAGAGAAAGCACTTTCAAGGCACAACTGATCTCTGAAAAAGAGACAGAGCTCAGTTACACTTAACATAAATCAGGAGAAATGCAAGTGGAGCTACTCCTGTTTGCTAACACTAAAACCTCATGTCCAAGACTTCAGCACAACCTGAGTAATACAGTGTACTCTCCACAGATTCACAGATCTGGAAACAGAGCTGAGGCAAAGATGTGGGCGAGGGTTTTAGTGGAGGCCAGCAAAGGCCACTGAGTGAGCCAGAGACAGGGAGTTCATCCTGCTGACTTGGATGCTCTCTGATGGGAAACCCCTCTCTCAACAGCAGTCTGGGAGCTATAGACACCTACAGCAGGTTACCAACAAAAGCAAGAACTGCAGTCCCTGGGCTGTAGGTGGGGAACCAATAGAGAAAGTCTACCTGTACTGTACATCCATAACCTGTGGTGCTCCTGTGAGCAGCATTGCTCAGACCCTTCTCAAATATAAAGATTCTTGACATTAAAATACCAGTGCAGAGTTGCCCCAACACCAGTCTCCTCTTGGAGAATGGAACTACCAATTCCGTAATGCTACCTGGTATTACAGAGGAAACAGCTACAACTTACGGGGGTTTCATTAGATGTAATCAAATATTCAGCTAATATCCAGTGTAGACCTAAAATCAACTCAGTCTTAGGAAGCTTTCCCTGATATATGCACAGCTGCTGGAAATGGATGACTCCTTTCATTAATATTTGCTTCAGAAAATATCTAATTTACTTTGGTGGTGTTTATGTGCTTTCTACAACTACAGCAATAACTCAGTGTGCTGGGAAGACCATTTCACAGAAAAGGCAAATCTTAGGTGGGTATTAAACAGTACTCATTCAGAATGAACTCTGAACTTCTGAAATGAAAATTTGAAGATTATATGAAAAAATCTACTAATCTAGATGATAACAATATGATGTTAGAACTACAGCTATTGAAGATACTAGTTTTCATTAAGTGCAGCCACAAACTAGACACAGCATAGTATTCAAAGACAGTTTGCTTAGAATAACCTAAAATAATTTTTCTCTACAATAACAGCTGTCCCAATATACACATATACCATTTTTATTAATCACTTCAATTGTTTGTTGACAATGGGTGATCAAATACACAAACTAAAATTAGCAGCTGGTGGTTTAGTTTAAATTAACTTCTCTTGTTAGTTACTTTAAATTATCATAAAGGGTGCTGAAACCCACACAGACTTAAAACCACACAGGCAAAACAGTCTCTGCTGTCACTATGTTTACAGTAGCTCAGCCTCTGGCTGTGCTGGGTGATACCCTGCCTTGCTCCAGCTCTGCTCACTGGGCACATTTTACATACTTTTTATAACTAAAAATACAAGTTTTATAAGCAGTAGCCTCTTGTTTTGCTTATTCTACTGCTGGACCTATGGAGAGTTATTTTGATTTCTCTGACACTGGATAAACCTTATTGATGTCAGTGAACTCTGAACCTGTAATTCTGAGTATTTTCAAAACAATCTCTCTATATGGAAAGTGAGACCAGGTTAGGATCCAGCAGAACACTACAGTATAAACCTAATGTGTTTATTAAAAACCATCTCCAATTAGCAGGAGAAAACATTTCTTCTGTTTTAAAACAATTTACCAGTGTAAGCTTGAAGAGAATTAACTCCTTCTTGAATACTATTTATTTACTAATGAACATTTAAATTTTCGTAAATTTATTAAGCTTTTTCTGAATTTACCCAAAAGACAGGTTTTCACAACAGCTCAGCCCTAGCAAGTAGTTCAAACCCTACCAGTAGCCACTGTTTTAAGAAAGCCCTCTATGCAGTGCCTGAAACCCTCTAGATTTGTTTTCAGGTAGGGAAGGCCAAAACTAGCCATTTGTACATAAATTAGTTTTATGGCAGTACTGGAAACTTAAACAACCAAAGGCAATTGCTCCCTGCACACCTTAACTGGGTACCTGGGATATGCTGATTATTTTTCCCAAACCAATTAGTACTGTGCAACAGCACTTTAGGGCACTTTTATCAATAACTCCTACTGGCATGTGTCTTCTGACTTTTACACTCTGACCAGCTCTGTGCCCTGCGAGCGTTGTCTCAAGCCTGCTCAGCCTCTACAATCTCTGGAGTATCTTTGCCTGCTGTTTATAATGAGGATTTCCCGTTTTATTTTGTTAAGCAGAACAGAGCTAAGCTTGGGGCCAGCAGCAAAGCAGGAGTCCAGACCTCAGAGTAACAGAGCCCATGTGGGAGGCTTCGGCTAAAGCCGAGCAGCTGCTTGATTCTGCAGCTCCCTCTACTTGCTGCATCCCATCATGGCAGTGTGACAATTTGCCTCTGTAACCTCTCAATCACTCTTTCACAGGTCAGATCGCAAGATCAATAAAAACAAGAAAAAAAGAGACATGTACCCGTGTAAGAAAATCCAGGAAGTTCCAAGTTATAGCTGACAGTCTGGATTTAACTCTGACTGATCTGGGAAACAAAACAAAAGTAAAGCAGTGACATGAATGAAGGATGAAGTGTCAGATGGCAAAGTACTTGGTTTTTATCAATCTAAGTCAAGCCCTTACAATGATTAAATCCGAATTTCTCAAATTAAACAGAAAACAAATAAAAGGGAAGAAATAATGGTTTCTAAATGGTTACACATGAGAGGCCCACAGCTCTCCAGTTAATATCTTGGTAATTTAGGCATTTAAAAACATTAGAGCAGTGCATTCTGTACATGAGACATTTCTCTGAGTACATGACAATACCCAAACGGTGTTGCTTACAGCGACAGACCAGCGCTTCCCTCCAGGTCTGCGTTATTGTCCTGCAAGTGCAGCATACAGTGCATTTCATAAGGATAACCAAAGAGTAAGTAACAGTTGTCAAAAAAAGAAGACCAAAAACCATACTATACAACCTCTATGGCAGAGAAAGGCTGGCTCTTTAAATACTGAAATTAGCATCAGTGACAAGTGGTCTCAGCAGGCACACTCTGCTTTCCCCGGTCCTGCCACCAAGCTGGATGCGCCTGCCAGGAGAAAACACTTCCCTTACTGTTGCTCTGAGAAAGGGGCAGAGGATCAGTAGTTGAGGATTGAATTACTGCACTGGGATCCAGGGGAAAGCCTGGCTGAGATCACTGAGTTTAGAATCAGATCACTTATTAGTTGCATGCACAAGAGCAGTGGCTCTGCACACACGGTACCACAGCCCCCTGGATGCCCAGCAGCCTCCAAGCACAGCTCTGGCACACTCTGCAGCTACACCTTCATGAGTGAGGGATCTCACTTCTCTTACTATTTCAAACTCATTGTGTTCAAGTGGTGATTCCACCCAAAACCATATCCTCAAACATTCTGAAAAGGCAGCACAGATTCCCATAGCTGAATTTGTTATTTGGTTTTTCCAGAGGTAGCTTCTGGGCATTTAAAAAATATTTGGATTATATATTCATTACTTAACAAATAAACTCCTTTACTATATTGATGGGAAGAGATAAAAATCATACAAATTTTTATTGCAACTGCCTCAATTTCTCATGGTTAAAGCAATCTCCTGAAAGAGACCATTGAGTTTCATGATTCAATGCATATTTATATTGTTTTAAAGAAAAAGAAAACTTGAGAGTCTTGTTTTGCAAGATTAAGCAACAAATGTCTTATATTTCAAATGAACTGCTAAGACTTAATCCTGCAATTCTTTTCTAATCCGAGCAGTCCTAAGGACTACCATGAGATCAAGGACTCCTGACAGGAGTGTGTTTGCAGGGTCAGGGCTTTCATCTGTGTAGAATGCATGCAGCCAACCACCAGGTGAACTCATTTTGCTGAATTTCTAATCCTCTTGAGTACTGTGGGCTTGAAAGTTCAGATAAAAATTAAATCTAACAGAAAAAAATAATCAAACTTTATTGAATTTCCTTTCCACTTAGACAATGAAATAACAATGGAGAAGATGAAAGATGTGTTCAATGAGAATGTGATAAAATATGTAATAGGACCCAGAAATGGGGGTGCTGCTCTTGAGAGTGAACAAGTACAAATTGACCCTCATACATTTGCCCCTTAAACAGAACATATGTCTCTATGTCCAGTCACACACATATATGTGAAATTCCTTTGACCTGTACAGGAACTGTCTGTAGAGTCCTTCTTTGTCATCTCACCTGCCATGATACCAATAATTCTTCTCCTGCTGTTATAGCAGCCCTTCCAGAAAAGGAGCAATGCAGTGGTGAAGGACAGAGCTGCTCTGTCCTCCACTTAGGATTTCCTTACAGGCATCAGGGTGCAAGGAAGATGAGAGCAAAGGAAGAAACTAAGTAGCTGTACCTATTTCCACCTTTGTTTTTACAACAAACAACAATCACGCAGCACTGATGAGAGGCCCTGGCCAGAGCCTACACCCAACAGCCCTCCAAGGAGGACCAGAGCACCTCATGAGGAACTGGGAACACTTTCATTTGTGCACTAGACCCCTATGGAAACAGGCACAAGACCTCCTCTGCCACCAGTCATTGAGGTCCCCCCAGTCAGCATCTTAACAAAGGGCTCTGCCACTCCACCAGCCTGAAAGGGGATCCCCCCATTTCCCCCCACCCAATGGTTCCAGAGCAGGGCTATGTCCCCACAATGATGACTGAAGCACAGGGCAGAACAAGCATTTCTGAGAACAGACTTGTGTAGAAATAAAGACTTGTAACAGGTCTGCCAAACCTTACCTGGGGAAGGTGGAGGCAGGGGCAGCACACGGGGGCACCTGGGGATGGCTGATGGGGATGGCCCCTTGCAGATCTAAGAGTTGCTCCTGCTCCAGGTGTGGAAGTTTACTGCAACTCCTCAGGCTATTTGTTTTCCCCACTTCATATGAAACTTGTTGCCCAGCTACAATATTTTATTTTAACCTCAACATTTTTATATTCCTATGAGTTCAGGTATTTGTTCCTAAACTGAAATAAAAATTATGTAGTAGTCAAACATGACAAGGGGGCTTTTACAGGTTTTAATAATTTTTAAAAGACTTGATTATTTGAAAGGTTTGCTCTGAATTTAAATATTTGCAACTCTTATGAAATCAGCAACATTGTTATAGTTTCTGAGGGTTTTGTGTTCCTTGGTCTTTTGAAATATAAGAATAATTCACAGGCTGCTTATTCCAAACACAGCGCCTGAGTCTGTGAGCACTGCTCCTGGTCTGCAGGCCTACACTGAACATAGAGTTGTGATTGCAGCTGGGTCACAGGCTAAATTCATTAATTAGAGTACCTAATAAATTGTTATTGATACTGTTCAGTTGTTTGTCACCACCCAAAATGCTCAATAATGTCAACAACAGAAAATAGAACGTGGCAAAAGCCAAGCTAAGCTTACATAAATTAACTGAGGAAAAAGCCCAGATGAAGACAGCAGCAATAGTGGAGTGAATGAGGGGGAAGCAAAGAGGTGGTCAGAGAATCAGCTACTATCTCAGCTGGCACTTCACAGGGTCCTGCTCAGCATCAGCAGGAGGGAACAGACTCCTTATCCACCTGCCATACCCTCGGTAGGCTGGACTCATCTTTGCTTGAGTCAAATGAAGAACTCAGTGTAGCTGAAAGACATTTTTCCATTTGATTTTGCAGATGTGGCTGGAGGGAGTGCTCCTTTGGAACATCAAAGACTTTCATGAATATGTGTTATTTTGGTAATGATCATTCTGTAGCCTAACAAGTCTAAAACAACCATTTTGTGGAGACTTCATTTTTCTTCTCCTTACAAGTGTTTTCTATAAAATAAGAATCCCGATCTTGACGCAGAAATGAAACATTTGTTTTAATGTGATATATTCATAGGTCAGAAGTAATTTCCCCCCATAATCTTCTTCACCTTTTTTAAACCCAAGGATTTTTCACTCTGAACCAGAACTGCACAATTCTTTAGACTGCTGCTGAGCCAGACAAACCCTGTTCTCAGCCAGCAGCAGCAGCAGGGAATCACAATTAAAACTGTGTTGCCCTTTTTCAAAGTGGGCTGTGACACCTGTGTTTGCTTTCCTTTAATATTTGTACCATCTTCCTTCATATCCACTTGAGGTGGAGTTCTTGTACTGAGGCTGTGCCAAGCAACTCGTGTTGCAAGGAAAAGCTTGTCTGCCTTCCCTGCTCACCCCGCTTCCACCTGTGGGGCTGGAAGCACAGTCTGATGCTCTCAGACTGGTTCAGGTCTGAGCACTTGAAGGTTTGATCCTTACTTAAATATTTGAATGTTTTCCACTAGCACAGCTAAAAGCAGTGGGAAGTGGAGAAGGGAATCCCTCCTGGGGCTGCAGAGAGCTGGGACAGCCAAGCTGCAAGGAAAGCTGGGGCCTGAGCGGGGCTGCTGCTGTAGGATTTTCAAATTTTGCAGGAGCAGAACAGTATCAATGCCTAATCTTACGTGATTTAAAGTTACCACAGCCAACATTAGGATCAAAAATTTGATTTATGTAGTTTAAGTTTACCAAGAAGAGGTTTTCTCCCCCATCAGTTGCATTCCTTATGGCTCCCAGAAGGAAATGATCTTTCATAGGCAGAACTAGAACAGCCTGTCATAATCACTTATACCTAATGATGGATATTTATTGCTGTCACCAGAGACTTAAGGTCTAAAAAATCCCATCTTATAAAAATACATAAAAAAAAAAAAAGAATGTAATGACTTCACTGATCCGTTGCTGCTAAATCTGGAGTACGTGGAGAATTTGGATTAATTCACATTTTAAAATTGATAAAATATGTTAGACTGACCTCAGTGGCTGCAGCATGGAATGTTTGAAATACTGGATGTATACACAAGCATGCACTTGCTCATAACTTTTGTAGCTTGCTGCCAGTTTCCTTCAGTTTGTTTCCACTAGGCTGGTGCAAGGTTCATAACTGTGTTAAATGAGAGAATCATGAGGCCAATCATCGTGCAATTAAAAATCCTGCCCGTGCACCACAAAACCAGCCAAGGCTTTTTGGAGGTATTTTGTGCTGAGCGTTTGTGTGTTGTTTGTTTGGTTGGTTTTTAATATACAATGGAAACTACTCACTAGGGTTCACCTGGCCCCACCTGCTTTGGCAGGGCAGAAGCAGCAGCCCCGCTCTGGGCACAGTGAGCCCTTCCAAGTAGGCACATCCAAACTGCTACAATATCCCTGAACAGTATCCCAATTACTTGAACAGCAAACACTGGATTCTTCCTGCCAAACCACACAGAAGTATTCATGGAGATGATAGTGACTTCATGAAGATGTTCTTTTTTAAATGGCAGATACAAAAGCAACTCTTGTAGACATCAGCACCTTTGTGCTCTCATTCCTACATTTTAGATACCACACGTGAAAAATTTTATACTCATTATTCACCTGTTGACAGGTAGTATACTTGTATACTTGGGTATCTGGAGTAGTTTGAGCTATTGAGTGAAAAAAAGACAGTGTATTTGGAAATACAGGCCTGAAAAAATTAAATAACAAGAAAAGAAGAGGAAAGCAGGTATATAAATAGCTAGGAACAGAGTAAAACTAGATATAGTTAGGAGGAGACAGTTCACATTATTGTGACAACCCTTCTAAGACACCTATTTGATCTGCTTTAATTTCTTTTCTCCTATCTTTTACTTCTTTAGCAATATTTTATTGACAACTTATTTTAGATGACATCTTATTTTGCCCTGTGGACAACCAGTGGGATGCCTATATTCATTTTAAAAACTTTAATTCAGAGATACACATAGACATGCATATAAGACTAAGATTTTTTTTATCCTCTGAAATTTCAGGATATTCTAAAGACTTTCTACACTCTTACCCTTGTCTAGGGTTATCCACTGTTTTGGGGAGTTTTGATTCCTGGAAGTCAAAGGACTTTGGATCAGGGCATTAATTTACTGTACAACTCAGTGACTTTGGTGGACTTGCACTCAATTTGCTGTTGGTCCAGTGGTCTTAGGTCCTGAAATACAGACACAGCTCTCAACTCCCTGTCTACTCTTTAGAAGCAGAGCAATGCATGAACTCTTTTCATCCTTTTACCACACATGTCATTCCATTTTGTCTGTAGGAAAATAGTTTCCTGTTATTTTTAGCTCAAATCACAGCTTCATTTAAAAAAAAAATACAGAGTCTACACTGTTTCTTAGTAGTCCTCCAAACTTAATTTCCTGGGCTGCAAAAGAAAGCTGAAAAAGGTGAAAACACCATTGACTTTTGATCTGTTTTAGTTAAGAGCATGCCAGGCTTCTCAGATCCAGTTCATAGTCCTCTTTTAAGTACCTTAAGGTAAACGATGCAAGTCACAGCTATGTCAGAACATGCTTTGCTCACCTCTTCTCCCCCCCTCAAACCATTTCTGACCCTGCTTTGGGGGACAATATTGAAAACAGTGAAAATATAACCCTGTTAAAAACATGAATCAAAAAGTCACTGCTTGTGGACATGTTTTTAAAATTGCTTAGTTGCATGGAAGTCCCTTTAGTGCTTGAAGGACTTTAATAAAATTGATTTTCTGAGTATAGCCTTTTAGCAGCTACTGTATAAGCTTGAAATATGAACCCTTCATTGTTGAAAGTGTTTCATTTTTGCCCTGTAACTAATGATCAAGGGAAAGAATGTGTTCAGAATTCTCCATGGTTGCCATTTTCATAATTAAATTGTGCTAATAATAAAGCTTTGCAGACTTTAAACAAACTGGCACTGGAGTGGAATGTGGTTTGCAGTGTTTCATTTAGAGACCTCTGCAATTAGCCCTTAATGAATAAGCATACCACAGTGATAAGTAAGACATCTCTGTGAACCGGTTATTTACCAAAGCACAAAACTGTGACATTTTCATTCCAATGACTGAAATCTATTCTCCAGGTTTCTTCTAAAGGCCCTTAAGTAATTTGGGAAGTTAAAACCCATTAATTGACTTTAATGCCTGATGTGTAATACCAGCAGTACCACACCACTCTTTATCCTAAGTACAATGGCTCAAAAATAAGCAGCAGAGTCAGTAAGACACATGTAGCTGAATATGAGCTGCATACACAGTGCAGATCTACTGGTTTTTTGTAAATTGTACAGAACTTTAAATTAATACCATTCACTGCAAAGCCATAGCTACAGGTTATACTCTTCCCTCCCATGCTGTCTACTTGCTTACACTAAGACTCATGTTAAAAGATTCTTTCCTATATTTGTTCATTAATAAAAGATACTTTTTAAAAACAACCCAAGCCCTACACCTCTCAGGATATTTTATGGTAGTGTAAATCTGGGAAGAGTGCTGATGTACATCAGGGAGGAATCCAGCCCGTTGTGACTGAATACACAGAATTAGGAGATTTGGGTTAGTTCACTGACTGTGCTTTTCTTACAACAGTACTGCACTGCTTATAGGAGGGAGTCATTATTTTCTGGCAAAACTCATTTCAGCATCTAATGAACCAGATGTAGTGGACTCTCAAACCCATGCTTTGGTTCATATAACACAGCAGGATATGGGATCCTGGGATTTTTTCCGTGAACTTCAGTGAGTATTGGATATGGCCCTAGGAAGAGAATTGTGTTGACTGCTGGCAACAGGGAGTATCAAAAAAACACAGAGAGACAACTTGACAGACTGTCAGCAGACCATTGTCTCATAGCTATCACAAGGCAATAGGAAGATAATACAGTATCTGGAAAAGTTACTGTGCTTCAGCCCAGGTTATCAAACCCAAGTTTTTCTAAGTTGCCTTTTCCTGACAGGATCAGAGGCACTACTGATCATCTAAGTGTGTTTCCTGTCTCTCAAATATTTGGGTAGACAACTTTGTACTATCACATTTCAATTCTATTCAAAGACTTTTTTTTCTCCTTTGCACTGAGTCATATTTCTTTTCTTTTGTAAAAATAACACAAGAATAGCAGAGAAAAAAGTTGGTGTGTACAAAAACGTTAGAGCCTCTGATATATTTTAGTCTCCCTAACAATCGGACACAAATCTTTTCCAAAAAGAAATATAAGATAAAGACACAGGGAAACAAGAAATATGAAAAAGATCTAGACATGCTGTCTCCAGAACCACAAATAACAGACAGCAGTTTTGTGCAGTTTGCAGTAATTCTTGTGGCAGCATTTGGTACAGAAACGCTGCAAATGTCAACCTGACCATCACAGAGTCTGCCACATCCCAAGTCCCCCCTGCAGCACAGCTCAGCTCCAGCTGGTCAGCCTGCACAGGCAGGTACAGCACATACTGACAAACACAGGTATGAAATGATCTGTACAGACACTTTCTATATAGAAAATGTGACACTACAAGATCTCTGGAGTCACTGCTGCCTTTACAAAATACTTTAAAGACTTCCTTTCAAAATCTGATCAGGCTCCATTATCCATGCAGACAAGGGATGCTAGGATACATCATGCAATGGGAAAAACTGGAAAAAAATAGGTATTAAGGGACACAGTGCAACTTATGGTGCAGAGCCACCCAGTGCCTCAGTATAAATGAGCTCAGGTCCAGCAGGGCTTAATTAGCTTTGGCTCACCACTGGCAGCAGGTCAGTTATGTTGATGTCATGAATGTCCAGCTCAGCTGGACATGACCTGGCTCTTTAGAGACCCAGCTCAGATGTCTCTGTGTCTGTAGCACTGTTGATCTGAAACTCAGACAGTTAACTCTTGGATTACTAAATCTGGTCTATAGTTGGACTTTTTGCTTCACCTATTCCTCCTGCAGTTGCTGAATGTCATCCCTCAGATAGACAAAAATCACACCCTAGGTCCACTGTGAGCGGCCTTCTCTAATGAGGAGCCCAAGTATCAGGTGGATAGAACAATTCTTCCATGGGCATCTTAATCCCACCATCTTGTTGATTCAGTAGGTACTGGGTGTCAGTTGGCTTGACACAGACTGTCTTGGGGCTGGCATATTTAATAACAGTGCAGATATTGGCAAGACTATTATCACAAAATTGACTCAGTCAGGACGCCTCCAGGTACTGCCATTTAAAGAATTTATGTAAGAAAGGAATAGCTTTTGGGAGGTAATGAAAATTTTGAACTTGAAAGTAACATTCCAATCATAAAACTAGTACAGCATGGACAGAAACTTAGACACACACCTTCTCCAGGCTTGCCAAAATCAAGCCCCCATAGCCAGACAGTGACTCGTAGAGCCTGCATGACAGCCCATCAAGGCTGCACTGATGGGAACTTCCACGTGTCCCCTGGACAAAACTGACAGCCTTAAACTGGAACCTCAAAAGTGAGTGAGGTGGTGACATGTTTTATTTATACCAACACTATACCTTGGTACCAGGAGAGCTGGTCTATTATTTTTATACATAGAGGGGTCCCATGAATGCCTAGGAGTACTCCTGCAAACAGCAGTTCCATGGTTGACCCGTGCAAAGCAGCAAGAGGCAGTCACCTCTACAGTAACTTCTTCATCTCTGTTATAATGTACAGACTCTTTTCTATTTAGACTTTATACATCAGACTAAAATATTTAGCACATAGAAATGGGACAAGCAGAAGTGCTCTTCTTAAACAGAAATCTCATACAGTTATTCATAAAGCAAATCAATTGAGGCAAGGAAAGAGAATACACCTTAGATGGGCCCGGGTGAAAAAAGGAGAAGTAATATATTATGTTCATTAAAGCAATATTAAAATTAAATTTAATACAAAGTACCTGAGACTAAAACCCAAAACTATTAACCCCAAAGCCACTAACTATTCATTAGCCAAGTCAATTTTGCATCCCATTATGATTCACAATGTGTAAATTCCCATTGAAATTGATTTAGTAAACCAGCCCTTTGATGGGCCTGAAATTAAAAGGATAGAAGAAAAGATACAACTAATTGAAGAACATAATTTGATGCTTGTACAGGGTGCAAAATTTACTGAGAGCAGACTGGAGCTTTAATTAAAGACAACGGGCCAAATCCACACCTGGGGTAATGATTGATGAATTTTGCTGAGGTCAGAGGAACTGCAGCCACTCATGGCAGGGCTCAATCCAGCTCCTGGTAGTGTCCATTAAAAAAAAAAAAAAAAGCCAGGGAAAACAGCCTTAGGGGGGAAAAGAGAGAAATAAAGTGAGAAATATGTATTTCCCTGTCTGGAAGTTATCTTTACAGACCTTCCTTTGCATTGAGCAACACTGGGAATTTCTTTTTGCTGATGCTGAGGGGGACAAAGTATAAGATGAGGATACTCCTGCTTGGACTCCAAAATTAGGAGTGATGAGAAGGGTTTCACAGAACTGTCAGGAAAGACACCTGTCTCTTGCCCTGGAAGCAGAGAAATAAGACCACATGGTAAACCAGAGCCTTTGAATAAGGCTTTTTCATTCACCTATCAGGGATGTCCAGGCTGTTTGAAACAATTTCATAACTTCTTTTTGCCTTGTAAAATGAAGCATTTAAGCACATAGTTTCACAAGTGCTTTGTGATGAACCATTCTTAGAATATTTGTACTTGAACTTTATCAATTTCACATCATTTGGTTTTGTTCCATGAAAGGTCTCACCTTTATAAAAGAAAGAGCAGCTGAAGAAACAATGATGTTCTGCAGATTTTTGTAGGAGAGTATACATCAGGCCATGAAGAAATTTTTCATTATTTTCCAAGGAGCTCTAACTAAAAATTTAAATTTTATTTTGTCTGCTTCCTTTGTAAGATATAGGGGCTTAAGACACTGCTGTTCCCAAAATTTGTCTGAACTTAAATGTTCTCAGTGAAGAAGTTGTGACCAGATGGCCACTGCCAGCATCCAAAGGGAGAATTTATGGTTGTCAAAGTCTTTAGTATAGTAAGGCAAAATAACAGCATGTTTAAACCCAAACAGAAAAGTTTAACACTTGCTATTTCCTATGACCCTTCAGTATGAAGCTGAGGAGTCAGTGTCTAAAATGACATGAAGAGAGCCAGGAGGGAACCTGTAAATTCTGTTTTACCAGTAGCAATGTTTTCTGTTGGTTCTTATGCTCACTTTTTGGAACTTCAACTGATTTAACACTGAGCTTTCTCTTGCTATAAGGTTGATTACACATTTCCAGTCTGGGTCTGTCTTGTTCAGCAGACTGGAATGCTCCAGTACAGATCTGAGGAATAATTTGCTCAAGAAGAAGGTTCTTTATTTTGAATAATCATAAATAAATAGAGGGTTGCAATGAGCAGCCTTGAAATTCTGGGAATAGTTCACGTCTGAGATACCATCTGCAGCCATGTCATGGGGATTGTTGGAAAGGGGTTGAAGAATCCAAAATCGTGTGAGGAGAAAACAGGCATAGTTAAAAAATCTTCATCTACCATAAAACTCATGTGAAGTTTAGATTCCTTGTGTCCAACACTCAGACAGACAGACTGGGATGATCCAGCAACATGAGCTAAACCCACAGCTGCCCACATTTCCTGGGTAGGAATGGTATGAGCTGGTTGGGATTGTTTTACCCACATCATTTGAACACCAACAACAGAGTTTGCAACCGGCCTTAACCAGGAGCATGACAAACAGCAATCTGTGACCACATAAACATGCTCTTTAACTCCTCTGCATAGCTTTAAAATATACAGCAAGGTCCACAGAAACAGGAGCTTAAAAGTTGGGGTATTTGGAGAAGAGCTCACTGGCCTACTGTCTTTGTTGCATAAATCTGTGCTGACATGGGTGCTTTTCTACCTTTATCCACTGGTGAGGACCCTCATCTCCACAGTGAAAGAAGGTATTCTAATCCAGAAAGTATCACCAAAGTTAGGAAGGGGCTGAAAGGCAGTCAGATTTCAGTACTGAGCAATATCTGTTTGAACTCCATCAACAACACCCACATAAAAGCTGTTGTGCAGGAGAAAATAAGAAAAGTTGGGTTCTTTGCCTAGTGTAATTCACTTCATTTATTGACTTTTTTTCCCTTTCGTTTGTCAGTGGTTCTGAGATGCCTGGCATTCAGGATGATTTGTAATGTAAATTATATAATTGTACTTTCACATATTTTAACATCAAATGGAATGATTGACTACAGAATTTGAGCTGTCTACAGGTGGGGGTCAATTATCATCTGAATAATCACACTGCCACACAAGAATAGCATGGCCATGGAGTGTGACATATTTTTATCTCTATGCATTTCAATGAAGTCAGGCTGGTACATAAAAGGTTATCACCTAGGAAACATATTTTCCTAAGCACAAGTTAAACATGCAAGCAAGATCAGCATAGATATTCAATTTAGCCAGTCAACCCTAACCTATTAATATTTTAACAAAATCCAGTGAGGATAATTTTTTTTCTTTGATCCCATCTCATTTGAGCAGCCTGGAAAGGGAAGAAAAATTAAAAACAAAATAGTCAAGCATACAGAATGAGGTTATGTATTAAGTGGGCTATTTAATGTTTTTGGCATATTATAGCCCTAGGGAAAGTGTGGATGGATTTAACAATCAAGATCTGTGTTCCCTGGGCCCACAAAGTTCGAGAAACATAAAATAATCTATACTTCCGAGCTGACAAATCTTACCTGACACTCTGCTTCATCTCACTGGGACTCTCTAGCTCAGCATTAATCATATGTTACAGGGAGTAAAAAGAAAAGTAAATCACACTAAGCTGGAAAGTGAGATGGAAGGTCTTTGGGCAAAGCTTTTAATCAATAATATGTGGGATAATAACCAGGAGCTATTGTTTGAATCTTCAGATATGAAAAGGTAGCAATGCCAAACACAAAGCAACTACAAACTGCTGAACTTCAAAGGGGTCTGATGCAAACCAAATCAGCTGGTTTTGCCCTAAATCCCACCTTCTCCCCTTCCCAGTCCATTAGCAATGTTCTGTATTCATGGTTCGCCAGTATTTTGATCTAACTCCAAAACTGCAATTAAAAGTGTCTATCTGATCCTAGGGATAGATTCAGAGGACACAGTAGTATCACGTGCATTAATTTTTGGGTGTCTAATCTGAGATCCTTTGCTATCCATTGAGGTTCAGAGAATGTTCAAAAAAAGGTCTTATTTCTCATGTCAGACTATTCCCCTCTTTCCCTACTAGCTTCTCTTCATACAATTACTGCTAAGACACAGAACAGGTATTATGTTGCTCTGAATTCTACCTCATTTCCAAGTACCACACCTACTCTCCCGTCTGTAGCTTCCCTTCCCTCCAGCCCTCTCCGTACACTAACAAAAGGAAAACAGTAATGTTTTAGGTACTGGTCTACTAAACACTGAAGAATCTTTTAGTTTATGTATTTCTTACTGTTTAATTTAATTTAATTTGTGGTTTAAATTAGAATATGCGATCAGTGGGTAGAAGGCTGTACCACCAACCCAGTCTCTACGGGCCGAAGCCTCAGCTATGAAATACATGGCTGTGATTGATTCGACCCCCAGCTATTCATACAGCTCAGTTCGTGACCTCTAACTTTCCTCACCCCTTCAATAATGTATGTAATAATATTTGTTTTGCTCAGTTATGAACAGGAGGTGGAGACGCTGGTCCTATCTCATACTTTTGTAATTATTATTATTATTTTAGGGGGTGGAGAGAGAGAGTTACTGCTCAGAGTGAAACCTAACCCAAATCCAGTTCAGGCTGTCCATTAATGCAAAACAGTTTTGAAACTGTGAATGGAGCTCCAGTAATTCCTCCACTGTTGCTCAGCAGGAGCTCGGCAACACACAGCTTGCATGACTATAGTAAAAAAAAAGTCTCACAGCCATGAAAACATTCATGGACCATTTTCACAAGCAACCCTATCAGCGAGGCAATATTTTTTTACCGCTGAGTGTGTGGGCCACGTTCTCTTCCTTTTACTTTGTTGCTTTTTTAGAGTACAATTTTTCTCCCTTTGCTTTTTTTTTTTTATTATTTTTATTTTTTTGAGGGATTGTTTGGGTTTTTTTGCCTATAAGTCAAATGAAAGATACTTTAAAATGGTTCTGCTGTGCAACAACAAAAAAAGATATTTTTCTGCTTTAGACACAGTGATATCTGTACAGTTTATTTTTTAAATAGCTCTTTTGTTGAAGTCCAAAAAAATCTTTCAGTGTTATCATTCCAACACAGTAAACTTTTCAACATTCTGAGAATTTCTCTGTCAAAATAAATAAAACAATAATAAAAATTTTTACAAAGTTTAAGTTAATCAAAATATTTTTAAAGAGTTAAGATGGACTACTGGAAAAAAACTCTCTCTGTTTTTAAGGAGATTTGGCTGGCTCATCAGCGACACCTTCTATCTTTATTTCAAAGCTGCCCTATCAGTTTCCTCTCATTAAACCCAGGGAAAACAGAGACAGTCCCAGTGAAATCACACGTTCTTAAAATGAAACCAGTTCAATGGACTAATAAACACACAATTTTTTTTTTATTAGTACTTAAAAATAACTTGTAATAATTGTTTCACTGATGACTGTGGACTTTTTCTTTGTTCATCATAAATTTATAAGAAAAATTAATCCACCTTCACTGTAGCATTTTGTGTTTTATCATACCAACACCTGCTGACTCACTGCAAATACTCCTCTGGAGTGTTTGTCACTCCCAGTGTGCATCTCCTTGACAAACTGTGTGGTGACAGTCAAATAATCTCTGCGTCACCCTGGGGCCGGAGCAAATCCCGCTCACCAGGCAGGAGCACACCTCACTTCTCAGTGCTGGCAAAGGCACTCTGCCTCCACCCTCCAGGAATTCCTGGTGTGCTGCCAGTTCTGCTTTTTACCCAGGTAGGTGGACCATTGCTATATATTCCCAAATGCAGACACACACTTTCTTGGACTTTGGCTTTCCAGGTAACACCAAACCAGAAGGAGAAGCCACCCTCTGCAGGGAGCTTGGCTGGTGTTGGGCTTTCTCCATGTGGCCTCACCACCACGTGGCACAGACTTTATTGTGCTTTCAGCTCCTGCAACTCTAGACCAATTTCCAATTCCCTTGCATGCAGCTGGCACAGCTCCTCCTGACACTCAAGTTCAGGATTGATTTGGGTGCTACACCCTTTATTGCTCTTCCATAAGAAAGGAGAATGATCTCCTCCAAATGTTTTTCTACTGATGGCAACCAAAGACAGTTTATATACACCCTGAAACTACTATACAAAACATGGATTTTATTAATTTTGGCAAACTATGAGACATGAAGATGTCAAAGATGATGTGACAATACAGAAGCCTCCATTTTTCGACAGAACTTGCACAGCACGACCTGCAGTGATTACTTATGTGTCTGCTCTTACCCCAACGGGTGACCCACCTTTTTTATTTCCTGGGGCTTTAACTGCAGAATAAGTGACAGGCAGGAGATGATGCAGGGATGCCAGGGGGCAACACCAGGGCAGGCTCTCTCCTGGACATGGCCCTTCCAGACATCTGCCCAGGCAAGCCAGCAGCCAGACTTTGCCAGGCTGCAGTCGCCCTCTCTGAGCATCGCCGGAGCATCACTGTCTCTAGCAGGTTTTTTAAAGATTGTGAAGAAAGGATACAGTCTTGAAAACAAACGGGAAGTTCTTGGACACTTCTGCCTCTCTTGTATTTGTACATGTTCTACAGTGGTTCCTTTTATAGAGGCAGCATTTGTTAACAGCACTTACAGAAATCTCCTTTAAAAAAGGAGCCATCGTTCTCTGATGCTACATTACAGTGAAAGCTGGCATTTTCATGATGATTACTGTATATTCAAAGCCACCATTTCTTAATTTGCTAATAGATATCACTCCTCTGCAGCCTTGGTCTCATTTGTAAGAACTCTGGTCTGCAAAGAACCAGTCAGGAAAGCGCATACAGGCTGTGGATGCAGTCAGAAAACTCATCAAGGTTTTCTGCTGGTTTTTATTCTACATAAAGGAATATCTAAACCCACTAATGTCTCTGAAACCAGAATGAACTGCTTACAATGACTAGATATGAAAAAAAAATCAGTTTCTTTATAGTACAGTAGGCTTTTGTATAGCCTTCAATGAAAGTGGTAGTGCTGTTTAAATTTAGGCTCAGTGAAATGCTGAAACGTTAAATTTGATGGTGTTTCCTGTTCTAATCTCTCCTGAACTGGACTCAGTAAAGACTAATGACCAACCCTTTGAACCTCCAAGTCTCCTAAGGTTTAATTTGTTATTTCTGAGGAAAAAAAGCATGAATAAATAATGAGAATAAGGGACACAGTGACCAGAGACAATTCACCAGTGTCATTTACATATACAGCAGGGCTACTCTATTCCAAAGTTATCTTGAAAGGTTCACAATATTCTTTCATTCTATTTAAAGTCTGTAACATTTGGAACATGGAGAGTTAACACAGACTAGAGAAAATCAACACAAGCATTTAAGCCTCTAGTGTGTTATGACTCAAAATTCACTTGGTTAAAAGAAAGGAAAATAAATAGCTGAACAAAACAACCTGTAAAATTCTTTCAGAAGATGCCTATTTGCAGGAAATATAACTTTTACAAGAACATACCACTTCTGACAATCCCGTTTAAACTGGATTTTTCTTAGGTATTCAAATTAATTTCTTTTTTTCAAACCTGTAAAGCACAGGACAGTTGTAGCAGTTAGAACAATTGTTCAAAGCGTGACAAATCTGGGTTTAAGTCCTTGATTTAGACCAGGGACTTCAACCTGGATGTCTCACATCTTACACAGCTGCATCAGCAACTAGGTTTTTTCTTATTCTGGGCTGGACCTAAGTATTTCTTTTGAATTTTTATTATATTTTTAATATCTATTTTTGTTTCACCCTTATAAGAAATATTTGCTAGAGCAAAATTGTTTGGAAGTGGAAAAAACATTTTGAAGGAAGAGGGAACAGTGCAGTAAACGCAGTCCTAGAGCTTATTTTGCTTTAATTTAAATGCTTTGTGAGGCAGTGAAAAACCAGAAAATTACAATAGTGGGAAGGAAAAAGGCTTTGCTCACAAAACAAATTTTCTTCCTGAAAAGCAGTTTATTGCAATGTAGAAAGCTCACTAATTGGATTTATGACAGGCGAGCAGTGATGGTAAAAAGGAATAATGTGAACAGGGAAAAATAAATGCATATTAAATTTTACAGACACCTACTCATTTCCTCTGCTTTCCTGAACCAAGTACCCAGTCTTTCCATTTTTCTGGCAATCCTTAGTTTACTTGGCAGAAAGGAGAAGGACTGTGGTTACATGTGAGGTAAATAACCACACAGAATAGCCCATAGAAAGGCTCAGTGCAGCTCACATGGAGATCGGCCGTGTGAAGTTCTGGAATACACGGCCGATGGAGCTGAGAAATGCATTGTGCTAATGTGCTCTCTTTACACAGGATTCGCCAAATCTGGTATTTATTTGCCTCACATACCAAGTCAGCTATACATTTTACCCTCCTTAATACACTCTGGCAGAATTGCATCACCTTCCAAAATTTAGCTTTTCATTTTGGGGGTTGCTGTATTTTTCCTGTTCAATGTAGGACTGAATGCACAGCCCAGCCTGGGTAGTTCTGTATCATCCTGAGTTGCAGTGTAACCTGTCTAATCCTGGCACACATATGCTTCAAAACATAGCTGAAATTCTACAAAGAGAGTTACTCAAAGAGTGTGGCTGCAAAAGTCACCTCGAAATCTTGCACTTATTTCTCACTTTCATTTGGTGTCATAAAAGACCTCAGCATCAATCATTAACAAGCTATTAACACATGCAGCTGATAAAAGTGCTCAAAGTCTGGGCAATAACAATGACGGAAATTCCTGGTTTACAGCTGGTTTAATCTAAGTCTATGGAGCCCACTCTGGTTATTTTCTTGCCTAAAAAGTGTTTCTCCGTTCTTCTGCTTTCATCTCTGCCTGTATAACATGCACAGAGGCTGCATTTTCTCATCTCTGCTCTGCAAAACTCGCCCCTTTCCTCCGCTGCCTTTCCCACTCACTCTTAAAAGCAGTTTGCAAGCGCACGGAGCCGGGAAATGATTTCATTCAAATGTCATATGATTTTAATGCTATTACCTGGTAGTGAAGGTGCTATCAAAGGAATGAGAAATCTCAGCTCAATTTGCAATTTGTAAACACAATAGTGCTTATTAACAATAATGAACAAACAGGCTGTAATTTAGGCAGCATCATACAAAGGCGTTTCCTTCCAGTTTTCTAAATTGCACCAGAACTCAGCCGTGCTTCTAGAATGAATAAAGCCAAAACCAGCTTTGGCTACCTGAATAAAACACATATTTAGCATTTTGTAATTCACTAGTTTTAATCACTCGTTTTGTTAAATAAAATCTCTGATGTCATGAAGCCTGAACAGCTGCTCAATTAGCTCGTTATTCTGTGTGTTACAAATGTCACTCGGGCTTTGGGGGGGGTGTGCATTGTGTTACTGATGATTTTCTCACTGCCCCTGTTGGTAGTAACACTTGTCAATAATTGTATTTACTTGGCTATAGTTCCTTGCCCCTATGCAAAGGAATTTAAGGATAGAATATATAGAAAATGCCATCACAAACAAAACAGGCTCAGAAAAACATGAAAACACCTAGCCTCCATCTGCTGAAGTGTGATACACTTCAGAGCTCCCATTTCACATGTAAAACAGAACATGATTTATAATTTATATCTAGTTGGTGCAATCCTTCTCGAAGAAAAAAAAAAATCTTTGATGAAGCACTGGCTTTATGTTATCATAAAACTATCGAGAAAATCACAGAACATTTGGCAATTTACCTTTGCTACAGCATCTTTGAAGTTTGGATATTTATATTTTATGCACTTTTCAAATGAACTGTACTGCTGAACACAAACACAAAAAACGTAAGTGTGAGACAATGCTGAAGTGTAATTACTGCATTAGCAGCAGTAAACCACTACAGGTATTTACAGACCTTCAGATAACAGTTAAGGCCCAGTTCTAAAAAGATTTTAAATATTCTGTGTAGTGTGGAATTTATATATTTTCCTTGATTTATTTAAAATCTATAACACATTTTAAAAAATGAAAGAACAAAGGCAGAAGCAAGCAGCTCTCAGATTCTGCAGAACCACCAATTTTGCTTACAGCTGTGGTCCTTTTTATTAATAAAATTACAGATTTTTAAGAGCATACCTGGGAGCTAATTCTGCACCCCTCATACCTGTGAATCACCTCAATGATTAGCAGTGGTTATGTGTAATAGGGTAAAACTCACTTCTGAATAAAATAACCTTTAAAAGGTTTAAATTAGGCTTCTACTGGGTCGTAGGCACATAAATGAATTACTTATGTTAAAAGCCATTTCAAATCTGCAGGATTATTTATTAACATAAAAGACATACGATCAAGGAGCAAATAGGGATGTAGGGTGTTGAAATCTGAAAGGATCAACCTCTTGATGATACAGGAAAGCCACATGATCCTTTTCTTAAATTCTGTAATTTTCAAAGCACCTGTCCTGTGATGTCTCAGTTACAATCCTGGCTGCTGTGCTCCAACAGGCAGAGAAGTCACAGCGGTTTGTCTTTGCTCTGACAGGTTCATCAACATATTACAACAGAGAGAAGTACTGCACTCCCACTTTATTTTCAGTCCATTTACTAAAGAAACACATCACTCTGGCATGATACATTTCATGCCACTGGCTAATTTCTAAGGCTGTGTTAAGCAGTAAGCAGGACTTTCAGAAAGGGCCAGACTGGGGTGATTCTCAAATATCTTTGCTTTTGCTTGTGACAGAACTAGTCAGAAAAGCTATTTGAAAAATGTCACAATATTGGTGGTTGTTTGGCTTGATGGAAAGTGTTATTTTCATATAAAGACCACTTTTGAAAAGCATCAATTAAATCTCCTTTAATGAATCAGCAGATTCATGACATCACCTTTTAATATACTCATAGAATGAAGAGATTTGAATTTTCTTCCTTACCTAACTGCCTAAAATAAATTATATATCTGCAGTGATGAAAAAACCCACAAAATTAAAAGGTCAAAAGAAAAATTCTAAATGTCAAAAACGCAGTTCAAAAGCTTTTTTAAATGTGACTTCGCCAGAATAATTAAAAAAAAAAAAAAAAAAAAATCTCTTCAAACTAGGGGGAAAATATTTAAAAAGTGGATCTTATGCAACTTAACTTGACCGAGCAGAGCCACACTCCCCTCCTTGTTTATCAAGAGGCAGAATTCAGTCCAAAGCAGGGTGAGGACAACAGGCTCCCCCTTCCACAGCCAGCTGTGCTCCTGGAGGCATCACCTCCACAGCTGCTCCAGGGTCTGGGCTCTGTGCCATCAGCACAATCGAGCTGAAAATTATTACATTCCACTGAAATTGTAGTTTGTTCATATTTTACAAAAACATCTCTTTATTGATACAAGGAGTCAAGGTAGTAGCATACAAATTCCTGCTACATCTGGCTGGACTTTGATTTTACCATATGGATCCCAACCCTCCTGTACAGGATGAGACTTTCAAAGGGTCCTAAAGGACCCAGGCACTCAAATACTGTTGATGTTCGGTGGCGTCTGTGAGCCAGGTCATGACAAGCGATCAAATTAGGGTGTCCTAAGAATTTTTTACCCTTCATTTGAAAGCTGCCACCTGCTCAGCTGGGAGACTGCTTTTCAAGCTCTCCTACTCCATTGCTACATGAAATAAAACAGATTCACAAATGCTTTCATTATGCTTTGAAATCTCATCCACAGTGCAACTGCTACAGTCCCTGCGAAATCAGTGAAACTCCTCAGAGTTGTAATAACTGAGCAGTATTACATGTTATAAGGCCAGCCACTCTGCAAAATGAGAAGGTGAATAACTGTCATAACCAAGGATTTTATACAAAACCTCTCTAAGTGTTTCAGCTTTTACTTTGTGAGTCAGCATGCTCACTTACATAAAGATTGAAGAACACAACAGGAGCCTTGCTCTCCAGATGAGAAGTCTTTGCAGCAAGGTACAGAAGCAATCCATTGCCTGGTGAAATGGTAATGTTCAAAAAATAATCAAAAGCAATGACAAATTTGTTAATTTGATGGGCAGCACTACAAGAAGAGAAAAGAGATTGCATAGGAAAATGCTGAGGCTTCTCCTCCTTTTTTAAGTTTTTAAATATTAAACCCACCATTCAGGCACTTGCAGCTGTTCCACAGAATGTTTCAGCCTTACAGAGCAGCAGCTTCTGGAGCACCCCAGGGATGGCCACGGCCACAGCACCTGTACCTGGGCAGGGCACCCCCTCCTAGGGCCGGACATCTGCGGGGCGATGACAGTGCTGGGGGCTGATGCCTTCACGGGAGATCAGAGGAATTCTTGAGGGGTCAGGAGAGGATGACATGAGGGTCAGACAGCCGTACTGCTTGAGAGCCTTTCAGGCGGGTGATCCACTTACACTGTCATTTTTGGTCTGTGTCAAGCAAGCATTTTTTTTACTTTATAAAGTGGCTCTGGCTCAAAAAATTGCCTTCGCCTTACACCAGCAGCTTTTAGCTGAGTGCTTGGCGGCTGGGTTTTTATGTAAATGGGATCTGCAAGAACTGTGAAAGGAGCCAATGTGCTAACATTGGCATGCAATGGCTTCGGAAGCCTTGCAAGGGGGTGTATTTGTTTACAGGTGATTATTCCTCTATAAAGCAAGAATTTATTTGTTGATTTAAAGGACCTGAACGACCTCTCTGAAATTACTCATTTCAGTAGAAACTTCAAGGACTTTCTCAGACTCCTTATGGATTTCATACTGAAGATTTAATTTCAGTGACCTGTCTCCAAGACCTTTTGCTTACCTCTCTGTAAAAACTCAGACTTGCTTGACTATGACATCTCCACCACAAAAATGTTGCCAATTCACTACCTTCTAATTCAAGTAAATGTCAGTCAAGTCAAGATGATGGAAACCTGTCATACAACTTTAGAGTTTACTGAATGCAAAGTCTGGTCCTGTTCTTCCTCTATTTAACTTCCAGAGAAAGGAGTTTGTTAACTCTTCTTGAATTAACTTTTTGGATAAACCTGCAATCATGCTTGAGAACTATGTTTTTTTAGCAAGTTGTTGAAAAGCCAAACAAAACCACAATTAACTTTAAAACACTAAGGTGACATGAACAACTAAGACAATGTTTAGAGAGAACACAGTCATTATTTAAGTACTGTTTTTATTTATATTTTGTGGCTAATTTAGCATTCAACTTTGCAAAAATTATAGGGCAGGAGGCAGGAATCAGGAGTGGCTTTTAAAATACTCTTTAAAATCTACTTCAGAGCTTTCATGGTTTCGGCTTCCTGAGAACTTGCCATTGCTATTCAGAGATGTGCAAAAGTTTCATATGGAAACTCTAAACAGGAAAAGCTTATTTAGTTCAATTTAGATGTAATTTTAATTGAACCTGGGTTGATTTAGGCTTTCTAGTAGAAGTCATAAAGAACTCATCAGTTGCAACACAATTTCTTTTTGAAAATTACCATCTCCATCTTTCACCTCTCTTCCTGCTCTGCTCAGCTGGTTTGTGTGGTCTTTTGAGTCCTTAAAAGAGAACCAAAGTCATGGGGAAATAAAAGCAGCAGTTACTTTAGTTGAGGTTGCCAGCCCTGCTCTGAGACCCTGCCATGAATTTTAAAAAAAGCTAGGTAGCCCACTGAGCATCAGGAAGAGGGAGCTTAGAGTTATGTATCTGAACACTTTGAACTTAAAAGAGGTTTTATGCAGGAGAGAAAGAAAGCTGCATTCTGCTATTTACTTAATTCCAAAATAAATCTACTATCCAGGGTAAAAATGTAACTTTTCTTATACTGCTAAAAGCAAAGCGACATCTGAAAAATATTACTAGCCAAAGGCCAGATTCTTTAAATATTTTGCAAGAACTAATACTATTATGGCTACTTATGTGAGTATTCTTGTCACAAGGGTGACAAGTTTAACTTACCCACATGTGTTTCAGGGGAACTCTTTGCTAACAGTGACACAAGACAAAAGCTAAAGCACCAAACCTGGTCTCTCACATCTCCACCTTTCATTGATTTTAAATGGGTGCACATGCCACTGGAGACAGAATTTGCCCCTAGCTGAGGACAACTATAATCCGTACACAACGGTGTGTAAATCATTTAGATCTTGAGTTTAAGCAGTCTCTTCTATCCACACAGGTCCGTGTTGCTTTATCAGCTCATTGCTGCTCATTTCAGGACTATAATCTCAAAGAACACGGGTTTTCCTTTGTGCCCATTCCAATGTCTAATTTTTTTACATTACCTTCTTTGCTTTCATTTTATCCTCCACCTACACTCTACATGGCAAGTCCCCTGACATAAACACCCTGCTAGAGCTGATCCAGTGTACTTGGACAGGGGAACTAAATATCACTAAACACGCACCCCTGAAAAAAAAACCCAAAAATCTGAGAAACATCGGGTGGGCATAAGCAAAGACAACTGATCTAAGTCAGTCCTTCTGATGCTAATCTTACTGCAAATAATATGCAGGGTACATGAGAAAATGTCAAATCCATGCTACCTCACAATTGCTGGCTTTCACTCCAACTTGAAACTAATCCAAAGAAAAAACACAAAGGAAAGGCTACAAGTTCGATCGTTATTTCAGAAGTTTAAAAGAAATAAAAATGTAGCTCCCTTGAAACTACGTAAGACATATAATCTCACAAACTCCCAAAAGAATATCATAGTCTATGGCTATTGAATTTTTTAAGTGCAAAAAAGAATGCAATAAAACCAGGTTACATTCAAATAAAATAATTCCTTCCAATTAAAATGTAAAGAAACGCCTTATACATGGAACATTCTGTATAATTATCCTTCAAAACTAGAATTCTGTGATTAATAAAACAAACCTAAACTTTCACTGAAAAAGAAACGTTTCTGAAATGCATCAGACTTGTGTCCAAACATCTTGTCAGAGCAAAGTATCGGTGTTTTTAACACAATCTTATTCCATTGAAGTTAAAGTAAGGTGAGCATCTCCGTTCAAAAAAATCAGCACATAAAACACTTTCAGTTTTAGCATCAAAGATGTGTTTACTGCAAACACAGAAATGTAAGAGAAATGAAATGGTGAAAAAGTTTGCAACAGTTTTAAGGATTTATTTTTAGATCTGTTACACTGGAGACATACTAACCACGAAGACTAGTTTTCACACACAGCACACATCAGTGTTTCATCTCTTTTGCCAACTGGATGTTGCTGTGCATGTTTCCAATCCCTGAAAAGTTTTATAAAGGCAAAATGAACTTTACATGACTGCTCTCCTCTGCTTTCCGTTCCTTGTCGGGTCCCATCCTGCCAAATCCCCTGGGCCCACCAACAGCTCCGAGCCGTGGGGATCCCGGAGCCGCGTGCTCCCGGCCCTGCGTGTGCCGGCGGGAGCTCTCAGCGCCCGGAGCCGCTCGTGGGGCCGCGGGAACCGCTCACTAACGCGCGCAGGATGAGGCCCTTAATCACTAACAGCTCCTCTGGAAACACTAGCAGAGATAAAAACTACAAAGACACTGTTGGTTCCAGTCCCCTTATTGAATTTTCATTGCTCCTTTTATTGTAACTATGAATTCAGTCCGTAATGTCACGTGTTCTTTGTTCTCCAGCCTGACATACATTTTAATACCCAGAGCAATATCTATGCAAAGACTAACTGTGTTCATGTGTAGGAGAGTTAACACTTCACTACAAACATGGTTATGGTTATAGATTAAAAGCAACACTTCCAGTGATTCTACAGCTTAATATTTCCAACTTCCATCTCCTTCTGAAGGTTCTCCTCCCCTCCTCCCCCCTACTTGCCCCCCAAAAAAATCTCTGCACAAGAAATGCTGAGCATACAAATTATGTCACTGACATCTGGAAAGAGACATGACTACCCAAGTAAAAAATAAACCCAACGGAGGTCATGGCTTTAACAGACTGTCGCTCTATATTTAAACTGATTGATTCATACAAAGACATAATTACAGAGAACATTGGAATCAGCAGCTCCCAGCACTCTGGATTGCAGGCACAATCGTGTTTACAGGAACTATATTATAAAGACTACATCTGGCATAAGCTAATTGATACACTCAATATTATGATACACAATAATTTAAACTTAAATTGTGAACGTCTACTTATTTTTCTACCTAGATAATAACAACTTTCTTTCAACTATACATGATCATGTATGATTTTTCAGGATATTCTTTGCATAAAATCTATTGGTTATGCAAATAAAAGGCTTTGGAGAATAACAGTACAGTAACTAATTTGTATAATCAGTTTCTCTCAATTCAGCGTGATAATGATATGTAAAGCACATCACTACAGACTGCCTGTGAAATGAATTCTGTCTTAATATGCTAGTCAACTAGCCACTCGACCTTTGCACAGGCTCACTGTAAGAGGAGCAGAAAAACCCACACACATTCTTTCAATTTCTAAAGGGAAATTCGACTCTAGCCATAGAACAAAGAAAGAAGAAATAGAAGTAAAAGAAAATCAAAGAAAAAGTGATTTGGATTCAAGGGGATCAGATGTTTCATTTATTGCAGGTTGGAGACCTTCAATCAGTCAAATGAAAGACACATTTGTATTAAAATACCTACAAGGCAGAGAGAAAGCCTTGATCAGGTGTATTAGATTTAAGTTACAGCTCTCTTGCTGAGAGATGTGAACCTACCTTCCAGTCTATCTGTTCTCAATATTGAAGGTTTTCTGTGTTACAAACATTAGATGAAAGGTAGCTTGCTTGCCTTCCCACGTATCTGCTGGATATTAACTGTACATTTGAAGCATACACTGCAAGGAGACGTGAACTTGGTGTGCACTGCAAACAGTCACCCATAGAAAGGGACGTTGAAATCATGTTGGGGATGAGACACGAAGTGCAGGGGGAGGTTCACCGGCACAGCGGCCGCAGCTCCATCGGTCACTAAAAGCCGGTGCTTCCAAAGGTAAACCTCCTCTTTGCTTTAGTGGAAAACACGTTATTTGTGCTGTGACAGGGCTGTGAGCTCTGTTACACAGGTGGAAAAAGCCACGGCAAGAGCCCCTGCCCTGGTTCCTGCTGTGTGAGGACAACAGTGTTTTGTTTGACTTCTCATTACACATCGAGCAGTTGGTAACAAAAGCCAAGCCCCAACCTCACGCCTCATTTTTCACACCATCCCTTCCTCTCAAAAACTCCTTGAACCCACTGTGTTTGCCCAGACACACAGAAGAGCATCAAGCCTGATGGCAGAGGTCAGGTCTTCACCTGCAGTCCTAGGATGATAGTTGTTTAGATTGCCTGGAATAGGGTCTCAAAATGTTTTATGAATTGATTACCACTGCTTGTAAAATACTGAACCAACAGTATTCAAAAATATTTAATCTTATTAATGAGTTCAGCTAAGAGTAGTTTTCGGTTTTTGATTAAACATTGGCAAAGATAAGTTTGGTCCAGAGTAAATATTCTTCGGAGAAATAGAGGCTCTGTTACTGCTGGTTACCTTGGTCATCTTGATTTGTGAAACCCAAGTACAACCCTTACTCAGAGCAAGGATTTGAACCCAGATCCTTCCTAGCAGTGCCAATAATTCTGGTCACTGAGGTGCTGCCTCTTTCAGCAGGGAAGCATCTTCTCTCTTTTACTTTGTCCCAGTATAAGGACAAGGACCACATACAACAGAAACCCTGCCCCTTATCCTGTCATAAGATCACAGACCCCACGAGCCAGCACAGCAGCGACCAGGAGTTACTGCCAGACTGGGTTTGCACATAAGCCTCAGACCCACGGATTGATCATCTCAACCCAAAGACAAGTTCTTTCTGCCATTATGAAGATCACTTCAATAATTTAATAATGAGATTAATCCTTCAGGTCCCTGAACTAGGTCCTTTGGTGGGAGAAACACATTACACAAATAACTTAAATGTGTAAGTTTTAGAGAGACTGTTTCAGTGGGAAATCAGCTTCCGCATGCTGTTTCTCAGGCTTCACCCTGAGGTACAGCTATTGCATTCCACAAAGCAAACCACCAAAAATAGAGTCTTTACTCAGACCCCAATTTTAAATATTACTTTCTGATATCCAACCAGCTTTCTAAACAAGCCACTATAACTCTGATTTCTGCTTTCATGTATGCATAGCTGCAGATACTGTGTAGTAATATGAAAATTTTAAAGCCATCCTGCTTGTTAAATAAATATCTCTGTCGTTGTAAAGTTTAGCTGATCTTTTCACTTATGTATCCATAAATTTTCCAACAGTAAAGAAGGATGGTTATTTTTCTTTTATTTCCTGATCTTTAAAAGTTACTTTTGAAATAAAAATAAATATCCCACCAATAACATTTGAATAATGCCTCATATTAGTACTATACAGTCTCTGTTTTGGAGCTGGTCAAAGGGTGAAAAGGCACAGACAAAGGACTTTTATTTTCCTTTTAATACATATATATATATATATTTGTTATTATTAAACAACGAACCTATAATACTACCACTTCCATGGCTGAATGGGGAAATCTACACAAATATTTGTATCCTCCCTACTTATGATAACACATCATACAATTTTCCCCAGTGGATTACATAGCAGCAGCATGCACACAGCAGTACAGCTGATAGACTAAGATAAATTCTGCATCTCAGATATGGTATTTCATGTACAGTTAAAATCTACTCAGAAGGAAAAGAGCTGTAATGCAAGGCTCCCTTTTTAACAAAGTGAACAAAAGGACACAATATTGTGCAATGAATTCCACAGGGGCTTCATTCTATTTATAGTGAAATCTCTTTCAGTGCATGAACATTTAATGGTTTAGCTTGATATGTCTTTTTTCCATTTACAAAAGATCAAAACATGAATTTCTCTGTCTAAAGAAATTTATATTTGAGGTGAGGGGAAGTGGCCACAGAAGAAGAACATACAAATTCTCCAAGGAGTGCACAGGGGCACAGTAACCCTCTGTTACCCTCTGCTGTGTTCAAACCAAAACACAAGATGGTAGTGAGGTATTGCCTTGCCTTTGGGAGTACAGTGCACTGAAAGGAGGGTTCATCAGCCTGTTTTCTGCTATGAATGTTCACACCATCCCCATAGTGATGAAGAGCTCCTAACTGGGTAACAAAGGGAGAGGTGGCAGGCCACTGCTATTGCTCTCTCAAATGATAATATAGAAAGCAATGACATGCCACCGAGACAGGAAAAAAATCAGATCAGTGCAGAAAAGCCAGCACACTCTCCCACAGCCATAGACCAGGCAGCTCCTGGCTTTTTGGAAATAAATGGGGGGAAAAAAGGTGCTTTGTTATAAAATGAGGCAGATTTCTCTAGAAGCCCAGTGATATCAATGGTGCATCTCAGAGCCTCAGTACTGTCATCACTACACAAGCACCATTCTTAGAATGCTTTTGAGGCAGCACCCACTATCCTAGTATTTGCAGCTCTTGCCATTTGCCTTCTGAACAATTCTGATCCAAGCAAAAACAAAAGCAACAAGACTGAAGCTTCATAAAATATCCAAAAGTAGCCTTAATATTTCTTGAGCAGTTGTTATTTTCACTCAATTTTCTGAATAACCTAGTTAGCACATTAAAAAAAATATCTGAATTCCTTACAAGTCTTTTGTCCAGATAATATGAGACTATCTGCCTGTCAAACACCCATTTGCTGTAGGCTCAGGAAAAAAACATGTCCTAAGAAACTCCAGCAGTCACCCTGGCTCCTTACATAGTGGATGACTCCATGTCTCACACCTTAACTTTCAACCACACTTCAGCAAAACACACAGAATTATACTGATCTAGGATTCATTTCATGTGGGGGATGTCATGTAATATTTAAAGCACTTCAGAGTCATCACAGCAAACCTGCCTTCTGTGGGGAAATCACCTAAAGATTGGTAAATGATTATTTAATTCAACAAGTGAAAGGTCTCCTGTGGTAGTGTCTATGATGGAGTACAGATCAAGAGCAACCACTGCCAGAAAACACCAAAATTTGTAAGGAATTGGTAAGCCTTACTTCTCAATTACCTGCAAGCAGCTCCTAAATACAAGTTTCAGCCAGACCAACCTATTGAGGGTTGCAGGAACTGTGACCTTACCTTACAGGCAGGAGAGCAGAAAAGCAGGTAGGAAGCGTTTCCTAATGACCTTCTGTGTTTGAGCAAGGCCATTCAACTATGTTAGGAGATCGCAGTTTTACATGGCTCCTAAGTTTTTAGCAGGGAGTACAAAATCCTGACTCAAGCTCCATTTAAAATGAGAAGGAAAAAAAAAAAACAAATAAGAAAAGGTTTGCCTAAAAAGGAACCTCAGGATTTTACTCTACATCTGGACTTCTTTCAATTCATATTCAGTGCAGTGAAAATAAGACTCTTCTCAGAGTTCTTAGTGGCGTAACCTACATTTTGTATCATTTCACACATAAGAACATCCACAACCTGCAATGGAGAGAGAGGGATGTGTGGGCATTGGCAGTCATGGAGAGGAAAACATTGCTGTGCTGACACTGCAGTGGAGGGACAGGCTTGCTCCCACACTGAGGTTCAGGGTTAATTGCCATTGCCTCCTCCCTCCCTCGATAAGAAAAGTCAACCATCTCCTGCCTTCAGAAGCAGCAGAATGAGAGGGAAAATCGTGCATGTGGCAACTTTGCTTGATTCTCATCTCGAGGGGGAATTCTGCTTCTACCCCGTGTGGACATTGATCGCTAGAAGGATGCTCTCATAAACAAGATGCTGGAGGCCATGTAATCTTCAGCCTCTCTTTTCACCCCAGCTTCCAGCAAGCCAAATGTAATGCATGACACAGCAGGAATGTAAACTGCAAAAATGTTCTCGAGTGCAAAGGAGATGTGTGAAAACATATCATCTACAGCAACACAAACCAGCAATTCTTGCTAATCTGCCCGCACTCTTTCAGGGATGCAGCTAAACATTAAGGATTGAATAATCATTTTCTAACCATAACTTGCCAAAACAGGGCAGAATGACAGCTTAAACAAACAGAATCTACTAACTAATCTGCAGTGAATCCAATTTTTTTTAATTGAATATCAGAGACTTTTAGGAGACTGTAACCTGACATATGCCTCCAATTTTTGGTAAATAATCACAGTCATCTTTGCTTTGATATAGAATATGTGATAAGTAAGAAATATTTTCCAATTCCAGTTTGTTGAAGTAGAAGCTACACTTTCACCCATGCCAAACTGATATCAAATCATCTCAGAAATACCTGGAACTTCTTATAATCTAAAGTCTTTAGCTCGACAACATTACCATCTCACTTGTGACCATTTCAAAAGCAGAAAAAATTGAAAATTAAATAATAGGATCAGAACCTATGACATAAGGTGTTTTAGGCCAAAGCGACTTAATTTAAATCTTAAAAATAAATAAGGGCCTTACTGTTGCAGAAGAATGCTGCCACCACACTGCAGAGCAGAGCTATCAGATGCTGTCACGTCACTGTCACTTCCATGTACAATCTCCTGTACGTAAGAGATACATTGCATAATGTTACAGATGGCACAGCTCATAACAGCCAGGATTACATTTATTAAAATCAGATGAAATGCTTTTCACTAGATTCAATGATTTTCCATGCAAGGTGACCTGAGTTTCTTTTTTCTGAGCACTACCATTATAAGATTTTCCTGCTGTAGAAAACAGCTACAGGTAGAGGGTAATTGCTGCTATGCATTGATGCCCATCATTACAGGCACCTGCTGTAAATCTACATTCATAAATGTTTGAGTTTACAAACAAACTGGATCCTCAGTGTCACTATTTTATTCACTTTCAGTGTAATTATTCCTGCAACTATTTTTGTTCATGTGAGTGCTGCTACCTTCACAAATCATTATTTATATAGGAACTGTTGTATATAAGTGTCAGGGGTGCTCTTTCCTTTTGCACTATCCCCAGTTAAAATGGTTCTGGACAAGGCAAACGAATCAAAAAAAAAAACCCTTCTTCCACTATCCTGGACCTTAGAAAAAGCAAATTACGTGTATCACTAGCAAACCATAACCCTAAATGCATTTATGCAACTACTGAACTGTTATACAGGAAACAAAGGCGTTTATGAGAACAGACCCTCTCAGTTTGTACCTGTTGAGGACTGTGTTTGGTGGCTGGGCTGCACCCAGGGGTTACCACCCTGCCAGTGCATACAGATGCACACAGACCTATGGGTATGTTTAGGGGTCCATATTCCTGAGTGTAAAATCTCACACATGTATGATGTCTACTTTTTTAAAATAACAGATTAACCACATGCTGATACAGCTGTGTTTTTATAGCAGGCCAGCAGTGAAGGCACAGAAACAGTAAAGGTGTAGCACAGAGCAGTGGAAACAGCCCACAAGGCCAAGGCCAAGGCTTTGCCTCAGGTGAGGTGCAGGCTCCAGCCCAGCCTCCCCACTGCCCAGCCTGAATATTTTATATTTATTTCTCTCTCCTCTCCTTTACGGTGGCAGTTGTAAATCTACCTTTCTCAAAATTCAATAAAAAATTAATTGAAAAGAAAAAAAAACCAAAGAAAAAAAGAAAAGTCATTTCAACCCCAACAATAAAAGGCCAATTGACTTCTCAGTTTCCAAGTGGGCAGGGGAAGAAATCAGGCATACACAGGGAGAAATTCAATTCTCCAAAGCTCTCCCCCTTCAGGAGTTCCAGCCCCACCATCTCAAGGGTGGTGTGTCCCCTACCACTCGCTCAATTCCAGCTGGGTATTGTTTTCTCAGCTCTGAGGGAAGCAGGAATTCATTCTGCATTATTGATGACCCGCGCTCAGCCGCTGTGAGGGCCGTTGGTTCAGTGCTTCCCGCTGGCTGTCACTCATCTCTGCCAAGAGCTCCCATTATGCCGGGGCAGGTGGCTCCCTGCCTCTCCCCTCAAACATCTCCCCTTCAGACACAACCAGAGAAAACCAACTGAAACAAAAACTGGGGGCCGTGGCACAAGGACAAACCTCGGCCCCGTTAAAGCATCGGTCCCACGAACTCGCACCTTAAAGGCAGCAGAAGGACAGGAACGGCTCTGAGGGAGGGGGCCTTGGAAAGGCTGGGGTTCGGCACCACAGGGAGATCGACCTGTATTTCAACTGATCCCTCTTGCTAGCAAGTGAAACACAGTGTTCAGCCCCAGATCATGACACAATCTGAGTTTTCTGAATTCTTCTCAAAGAGTGTATCTGATCCCAGAAACAGCAAACCCTGACTGAGCACCTGTCAGGGCAGGGGTAGGAGGACACATGCTCCTCACAGGGCCAGATTCATCCCTTCCTCTCTCTGCTCTTTGCCTCATGCCCTTCTTTTTCCTTAGTTGTGCTGTGGGTTTTACTTTCCTTCGTCTCTACCCTAAACAACTACATAATTGTCTTTAGGAAATCCTGGCACTGACCAAGTGCAGATCCACACACACCTTCAGAGGCTGTACGGTAGCAGAGAAGCCTCAGTGCTAAGAATGCTGGATGCCTGAGGTACATTTAATTCATGAAAAAGCGCTACAGATTTGGGAATTGCCAACTAGAATTGGCGTCCATAGTCACCGACAATGCAAAATACATGTACAGTTTTGCAGAAGTCGGTTCTGTCTGAAAATGTAGAGCTGAGTTGCAGGTTGTAGAGTAGTTCAAGTGCAGTCTCTAAGATTTCACAGATGGCTCATAACCCACTAACTTCTCCAGGCTGACTAGGACATGCCTACTTGCTGTATCAGTGCTTTGATCCTGGGATGTCACTGTTTACAAAGAACTATGCCACTTTCCTTGGTTCTAAGAAAAGCAAAACTCATAGTTGTCAGCAACTCCACCAAACGGGTTCACAAACAAAAAGCAACTGTAATAATATACCTGATTTATTTTAAATTAATTGAGAGAAACCTCAGGTTGATTTTTATGACACAGGTCTAGCAGGACAAGTGGTTTCTTCCATGTGTTTTTATGTACTTCTAGGAAATTTTTGGAGGAAAACCTTTCAAAAACTATAGACTAAGTATTCAGGCAAGGTGTTGAATATGAAGTTTCAAAGTACCAAAGGAAGGAAGTAAAAAATTTGTATTCAGGTTCATACTTTTCTCCTTCCTGGAGCTAGAAAGGTTGAATCAGCAGCTCCCCCCCATTTATAATAGTGCAAGAAAAACCTTTTAAGAATTCTGTAATTGTCTTTATTTTTGTGAGTGTATAGGTATCAGCTAAAAGTGTCTCTGGATTATTTACAATCGTGAATGCAGAATGGGAAAAACAGTAGAAATTCTACTAGTTGCCCAATTGGTGGATGTTCTACATAACTGATTTCTAAATACTTGGCAATGACTATTCACTAAGGCTTGCATATTTTTGCTTCCCCACCCCCAATACATTCTTCACATTGTCTGTGCAATACCTGAACAGCTTGTGACTAACCTTTGAACACCTCTGTTCAAACTTCTTACATTATCAGTTTTAACTGTGCCCCTCCAACTTGCCCAAAACAGGGAGGGGCAGGAGCTATTTGAACTGTTCACTGAAAGACAGCAATTTAAAGAAACTTTACAATGAAATTCTATCTTACTCCAACAGTTTCAATGATTGTGAAAAAAACACCTAAAAAAAAAAAAGTTCAGCAATTTCACACAGTGGAAAACAGCCCAGGGCACAAGAAAACTAAAACCAAACAGTTTGCCGTCAGTGCTGTAGACTGTGTTCAGTAAAAACAAAAGATCAAACAAGTTCTGTAATCATTATATAAAGCACATTTGCTATGGCATGTGAAGAAAACATACTTCCTTCCTAATACTAATTAACATTAGAGAGTTGTGGGCTGAAATGCGGGATAAAAATAGCTGGTTAAACTAATCACTCAGCAAGATGTAAATGTTACATATAAAGTATACCTAACGGGTTGGAATATTTATCCCAGAAGTAAAGAAAGCTTTCACTACTCATGAATTATAAAAGTTTCTCTTCCTGCCTCACTGCAACAATGTATGGACTCTGCAAGTATGTGATGGCTCTTCATAGCATGTCTACAGTTTTCCTTATTTATAAGTATTAAAAAATTTCAGCCAGCTCTGCACAACAGAGAATGGAATCCTCAGATCTGCCTTTTCTTCTCTGAAATTATTTCTGCTTTCATATGTGCTCCATCCTTCCACAAATAAATCCTGGCAAGTGTTATCCTTCTTGTCCCCCCCAGCTATTCCTTCTCCTTTCCCCATCCCATGGTTTCCCCACTGTTCAATGGTTCCTCATGGATAGAAGCCAGCACTGAATGGAAGGTGTTGAATGACTGGCATGATACAGAGCAGACCACCAGAGTCTCCAAACTATTCCTAAGCATAAACTATATTAAAAAGTTCAGAAAGCCAAATGTTATTGAAATAATATTTCAATAGTTTCCTAGCAACAACATTTCACATGTTTCCTAGTAATTTCCCCTAGCGGGAATTCCAGGTAGGATAACAACTGGAGAAAATGTGTTGAAATGTGCAGTGCTTAAGCATTGCACAGTTGAAAAATCAACACAATCCTGTCTGTTCAGAGAGGTAGCATATATCCATTCTCCAGGATTTTTAAGCACCTGTCAAGCTCTGTGTCTAATACAGATACCAAGGAAATATGTCCTTGAGTAACAACAGTGTTCTGCAGGACTCAGCTGACATTTATCAGTGGACCACATGAAGACATCTCTGAGATCACAGCCCCTCTCATCCCGTATTTGGCTGCTTTGGGCTGGATTCAAGGGTGCTGATTTATCCAGCAGAAAACTAGTCACCACAAGATACACTTGACACCAGTTACACCCAGGCTATGTGAAGACAAGGCTGTCTGTTGGGTGCTAGGCTAATGAAAACAAAAATGGTGGGGTTTTCCTTCCTCAGCCAGGGGAAATAAAACACCCCTTCGAGCAGCTCCTGTAATCCTAGTCAGATCCCAAACTCAAGCTACCTGGCACACCAACCTCCTGCTGTAAGTGTCACAGGAGTACAATTTCAGTCTGTAACAACTAAATAAATGAAAACAGCCCATAGGAAACAGAGTATGACCCAGGACATCATGTTCTCTATGTCCTCTTCCAGGACTCTGTCAGCAGATATTTTAGACCAAGGAAGCAGATGAGTAGGAGCTCTGATGGCAAATCTTCAGAAGCAGAGGCTTAACCTGATAGAAAGGGAAAACTCTTCAATAGCATTGTTTTAAGATTACTGTAAACTGACAAGGTAATTCAATGTGGTCATGTAAACTGAGTCACAAGGCTCCTAGGCCAGTCAATCTACCCCCATCACCACCTCCCCCCCACCCCACCTTGCAAAGCAAAACCAAAATGACTGAAATTTAAAAATCAGTTAGGCATAACAAGTCCAAAACCTCCCCTAAGACAAATTTATTCCACTGAAAATGGAACTGTTTGGGGCAACACAAACACCACTTCTGCTCCATCTTAAAACACGCTTCATACCACTAAGTGCTTTGTTTCCCTCTTGTAGCATGTAATGTTTGGACTTCTTAAAAGGGTCGTATTGAATTAGCAGGTTCACCTTGAAACCACACAGTGGAACAAAAAGCTGTGTGCCAAATGGCACTCCAGAGGGGACCAGCCTGCACAAATGCAATTCTCCCGTGCTCAGCAAGAAGAAGAACAAGTGTTGTGACAACCTTTAAATGCTCAGATACAAACCACAGATCTTCTCCCCAGTTCCTTTCAGCTTGCAGCAGAGCATCCAAAATGTGCAGGCTGCATTATGAGCACCAGGCAGGAGAGCCCGCAGGGAAGCACTGGGGGAGCTGCATATCTAACCACAGACATACTGCAAGGATCAGCTACCAGAGACTGGTTATATGGCTGTCACAGCTCATTGGATTTCTTTGTCTTTATCCACTATAAGCATTTAAAAGCCAGCCCTGTGTTCCCATGTCTAAAAGTATTTGATAAAGCTCATATATCTTCTAAAGGGAAGGGAGCAAGAAACAAAGTCAAAAGCCTAACTTAAAATAACCTTAAATAGTAGTTTTCTTCAGAGGAGTTGAGAACAGATTGTGGAGAGAGTGACAGTGGTGCTAACATATTATAAGGATTTAGTTTACACATGTGACCTATTTGGTGCATTGTCTCAGTCATGTAATGCACAGGGAGCTGGAAGTGCAACAGCAGATAAAAGATATGGCTTACACTGCTGAAAAATGTGAGCCATTTCAGCCTCTCTTGTACAGCCATGAATAGCTCATTTGCAGAGGGAAGATTGTTCCAGCAAAAGGAACCTAATCCAGAAAGTTTCTCTGAAGAGGAATTTTTTCCAAACTATAATGCGGAGCATCACTTATGCAGAGTCCCTCAATAAATATTCTGTAAAACCACTTGGCTCTCTTCTAGGGCTTGAGATTAATTTAGTGAGCCTCAACACTGATTTCTGAGACCAAAGCCAGGCAGGTCCTCAGCAGCTTCACACTTCGCAGCAGGAACACCCAAGATTACCCAAATACAGCATTTGCTGTATCTCACAGAATAAAGAATAAATTAGAAGCAGAATTCCAATATGGAAACAGGGTGACTCAAAGGGGGCCTGACCATCTATTCTGTGATGCAAGCAGATATACAGGATGCTTATTTCTGGGTTTTGTGTGTGTGTACTTGTGTAAAACATGTAGGTGCTTTAACAGGCATCTTCTTCACCCAAGGTTGATTGTGTTGACGAAAAATGTCACAGAAACTTCAAAAGTCCTATCATGGTCCATGATTAAAAGAACAAGTAGTGCAATAAGATTTTTATCAACAGAGCCTGTTTCTAATGTCATCTCTCCATGTTCTCCAGTGCTGAACTTCCCTTGTTCTCTTCGGATCAGCTGAGACAACACTGCAGCACCTTCCTGCAGGAGGGATGAGGTTGCCCTGCATTGAGAGCCCTGTACTCCGCAGGGAGATTTCCAGAGCTGTCTGCTCAGAGCAGAGCAAAGCATCGACACAGTGTGGAACAGCAAACAAGTTCTCACTTGGGAATCCATGAGGGGAGATCTCAGGTGCTGCCTTTGCTTCAGAACAAAAAAATAAAGGGAGTGGTATTATTTGCTTTATGCCAGTAGCTAACTCGTCCCCTGTGCAAGGAGCAGTACAAACATGTAGAGCAGAGCCCTTGCCCCTAGGAGTTTGTGATCCAAGAAAAATGCAAGGTAAAGCAGTGTGGCCCAGGAAAACCAGGACAGAGAAGCAAATTCAGGCAAAGCTGGTCAGCCCACTTGGTACTGTTCACAGGGCACCCACAGCCTGACCACTCACACAGTGATGAGAGAGAGAGCAATTTTCAATGCAGTAAGATGGGAAGGTTTAAAGAAAGAGAAAACAGATTTGTAGCTTTTGAGGGAAATCCTCCTTAGTCCAGCTAGTCCTCACTCCACAACTATTTCTCCCTTTCTGTCCTTCCACCTTATTTTGCCCTTAATCTCGCTGTGCATTTTTCCTCCCAGCTCAAAGAGCAAACCCACAAGGGAGCCAGATGTGCTGAACGTATGGCTATAAAGAGGCAATCTGCATAACAACAAGAACCATGTGAAATAATCTCATTTTTCCCATCTTGCTTCTATTTTTTTCCAAGTGGAAAGAAATAAAATATAGACCTAGTTCATGGTTTGTTCTTTTCAAAGCAGTTCCATTTTCTTTCATTCCTTCCTCCACCTTTCAGGGTTTGGATATAATATATGGCTATACAAATACTTCTCATCCACATACATGCATGCATTACTGCTCTGCAGCTATATTGCAAAGACCCTTTCTCTCCATATGATATCATCAGAAGTGAAAGACAAGTGCCCCCTATGGTCAAGCAAATAATCTATTGTTCAAATTGTAATTATACTATATAAATGGAGTCCCATTAGTTCCCCTGTGAGCACAGTCTAAGCTCAAAGAACTCAGTAGCAGCAGTTTTGAGGAGAGAGAATCATGAATGGAGAAAAAAAATTATTGGTCTGTTAAATGTAAAGGAAGATGATTCACTTTGGATCTATGTTGTCAGAAGCCCATAGGAAGTGCTGAATACATAAATAACGCTCTTGGTCAGGATACTGGGATACACAAAATATGTATCTAAATACATATCTTAACCTAGACCACACATTCCTCTAAAGAACTGGTATTTTCTCTCATTATATAACGACTGTGGTTTACCAGCTTCCTACAATCAAAGACCCAAAACTGGAAGCAAAGGGAATCTCCACAGAGAAGAGTTTCACACAGGGGATGCCATCTTCCCAGCCGTGTTGACAGTGAGGAGCGGAAAGTGGTTCAAGAAGCAGAACAAATATTAAAGCTTAAGTTCAGGTGCTCTGAGTGGTCTCTGGAAGACCTTCTCTCTTTGCCAATTAGGGAGATTGGATTTTGCAAGTACCTTGCAACCACGACCGTGGACTGTTAAGCACCGAGCACCTATAAAATTCTGGCCTCAGCTGTGGGTGCTGAAGACCTACAAATGCAGCCAAAGAAAATATGGTCTGCTGGATCTGACCCAAAGCCAGTTGAATCAAGCTTTGGACTGGCTTTAAGAATTTTTGTTAGAAGATGTAAGAAACTGGACCTTCCCCTTGTGCTATGCACCGTGCAAACATACCCTGAGAGAGAGCCAGCAGTGCAAGGAGCCAGCAGGCTGAGGAGGGATGGAGAGGGAGCTGTGGTCACAGCATGTTGGTTGCAGGGCCATGAACAGGAGACACTATTTATTTAAAAAGCAATTAAACATTAGACTTTAGTGCCTCTGATAATTTTGCTGTTACCAATGTGTTGCTTCTACATCCAGCCTACTTTATTCTGTTCATTGTTCAGAACAGACCACCATCGAAGTTGTCATTTTAAAGTATTCTCCACTGTGATTAAACAGCTTCTGCAGTCAAGTAGTTCTATCTTCTATCAAAGTTTGTAAATCACAGTATTTTAAAAAGATGTAAAAAGCAAATAATCTGGTATATAATAGTTATTTGATTTCTTACATATGTGCAGGAAAAATAAGCACATTAGATCTCCAGCCTTTAATTAAAAAATAGTTGGGGGAAGGGAGTAATGTCTTAATAAGTAACATCTGACCAAAAAGTATTTAGTAAATCATACCCTAAGTGTGGCCAAAAACTGTGAGATTTACTGCAAGTAAATCATTATTGCTATCTGAGCCTGAATAGCTTCCATCTGATTTCTGTATGGAAATACACTCCATGGAAGCACAGCCTTGAACTTCAAAGGACATGCAGGATGCTACTAATTTCTGTATCTGACAGCGTGATGCAATGTTTGGATTTGCATCTCTGCACTTCAAAGTGTGGCACTCTCTAGATAAGGTCTCCGTTTATTTTGACATGGATTCGAGGAAGTGAACAAGAAAGCAGCACCCAAAACAGGCAGTAATTCCCCCTGCTCCAGCTCCCCCTCCCCCCCAAAAAACAGGGGGGAAAAAGCCCCCACACAACAAAAAAAAACCCTGCTCTGTTTGCTTCTGTCTGAATTCAGTAACGCCCTGGAGACCGAGGATTACAGAGGAAGAGTACAAGTCATGGTTGTGGTACTTCAAGTAATCTCCAGTGTCCAAAACACAGTGTCAACATATGGTACTCAAATGCAGATTTGGAACGTCTTTAAAGTAATATTGAATCTGACTAATGGGTGAAATGCAGACCTGGCTGCCCTTTTTTCTTTATTATTTCATACTGAGGTTGTCAAAATTTCAAGTAGGGTGTCTAGATGCTACTGCACCTTTATTCTGTGAATTACACAGAATTTCATCTAAAAAATATCACCAAGATGAATTCTGATAGTCCTCTTTACTTTTTGTCAACCAAGAAAAGCTGGGATCCCAGAGGATAATGACATAAAAGCTTTTGCCCTAATGACCCTACAATGACATTTAAAAATTCACCTTGTGTATGTGAACAATGTCTCTCGCATTGCAGATCTAAAGAAAACTCAAAGTGCTGGGATATGACCACCACTGCAATACAAATCTTACCCATTCCTTCAAAATATATGAATAAATCACCTGCAACTATAGCTCCTAGACCTGTTCTCACTTCCCTTGTATAAAACATCAGTGTATTTCAATACCAACAGCTGCTGACCAGTAGCATATATACAACTGTTATAATTATTTATTTATAATTAATTAAGCACTGGTCATGTTCAGGGAAAACATTCAGGAGAAAAAAGAGAATTCTTACAAATCTGACAGATCAGGGGTGTTGGGGGCTAAAGTGCAAAAACCAGCAAGCTGAAAATCCAGAAGGAAATTGCTGACATTTTGAAGCCTTGCATAATGCAGGTTCAAACAGCTGCACCTGAAGTTACATTATGTAAGATACCACTGTCATTAAGGTTTGTAATTGTGGAGTAATTACCAAGTACCCCATACCCTAGGTATATACTGTCCTTATAATTTAGTTTGCATAATATGCCACTACATGAAAAGGATTGTCTTTGTATTTAATTATCTTTGATTTTTTTTTTCTTTTTTTTAAGGAAAAAAGAAAAAAATATCAAAGCTAACAGGAC